>NW_022144612.1:0-23352 GCF_007565055.1 Rhinopithecus roxellana
TTCTTGTGAGAAGAACTCCCAGATCAGAAAGACGTTCTCAGAAAGCTCTTTCACTGTTTTGAACGGCTGAACTTTCCTTTATCTGCGAAGGCCTCCAGTGATTCCATAAGAAGCCCTTTCCTTTTCCCCAAGACAGTGTTAGGGGAACTGCCTCACATCTAATTACATAATGTAAATCTGTGAGATGAATTACAGCATCACTAAGGAAGTTTGCTCAGAACCGCTTATTTTCGTTCATCTGTGGTATTCTTGTCAGCTGTACTGTTCATTGCGCTAGGAGTATCAATTCCCCCTGCCGATTCCAGAAAACTGTGTAACAAACTGATCAATGAACGAGAAACGTTTACTCTGTGCGTTGCATTTCACACAGGCAATGCGTTCTCCTCAGAAAAGCTCTCTTAGTATTCTGTGAGGAGATTTGCTTATCAACTGGGCCCCAATAGACTCCCAAATTTATCCCTTTGCCGATTCCGTATAGAGTTTGAGTGTAGCCAATCCTTGTTCTAGAGGCCACGAGTTTGCCAAACTTTGCGAATGAACTCTCAAAGAGCAGAAAGAAGTTTCTCAGAAAGCGTCTTTCACGTTTTGACCGGATGCAATTTCCCTTTCTACCTGCTCCCATCCGTATGGTCTACCTCAGTGATTCCAAAGAAGCCCTTTCTCAGTTTCCCCACCAAGCCGCTTGTTAATTGGATCCGCACGCCCAATCTCAGCTGTAACCTGTGCGACTGCATCCAACCCTCACCCAAGACGTTTCTATAGAAAGCCTCTCTGTCTAGTTTTCCCTACATCTGTGGATTTTCCTTGTCACTGCACCTGTTATGCCGTCTATTGACGATTCTAACGGGCAGCCTTTCCAGAAACACGTTCTAATCAAAATTGCTTCAATGACGAGACACCGTGTAACTTCTGGGAGTGCCTTCACACATGTGCAATGCGTTCTCAGAACGCTTCTCTTTTATGTTTATTAGTGGGATATTGCTTTATCACCTATGGGCCCCAATCGATCTCCCAAATACACTTCCCGGTCATCAGATTCCACGGAAGAGAGTGTTAGCAAATGCTTTCTTGCCGTCTGGCAGTCCCAGTTTCGTTAACCTGTGAGAGAACCACAGATCCGAAAGCAGTTTAGAAAGCCCTCCCTTCACGTTTGACGGTACTGAAATTTCCTTCTCACCGTAGGCCTCACTGATTCCAACGCTAGAGCCTCTTGTCTCGTTCCCAATTCCAGATCTATGTTGTTAATGGACTAGCTCCCACGAACCAGAAGTGTATACTCGGTGCGATGAATCCACATCAGTCACCCTCTATAGAAGTTTTAAGAAAGCTTCTTTCTAGTTTCCAGTCGTGGATATTTCTTGGTCACTAATGTTCATTGCACATGTATGATCTAACTTGGCAGATCCCAGAATAACTGTGCTACCCAAAGATCAATTGCAGTCGAGAAACACCGTGTAAATCGTTGAGTTGCCCTCTTCTCCACACATGGCAATGCAGTTTCTTCCCAGGAACGCTTTACCTCTCTCCTAGCTCCTTAGTGCGGATATTGCTTTATCCCCACTCCAGTTTGCCCCAATAGACTGCCCACGTACTCATTGCAGTATCCATTGACCGCATGTTAGCAAACCGGTTCTGGCGGCAGCGGTTGTAACACCCATGTGTGATTTTATGACTCCACGCTCAGAACAGAAGCTCAGCCCAAGCTATTTTCTCATTTCTGGGACCAGATCCGTTCCCCTTGGCCTATGTTTCCCATAAGGCGATCGGTGTACTCCATATCGTCTCCCGATCCTATCCACAAATGGGTATCGGGGCACGGCCCCATCGAAATACAGATGCAACTTTAGGTAGTTGGGTAATTCCACACCCTCCAAAGCGGTCTTCAGGCAAGCTTCTTTCTTTAATAAACGAGGTTATTTGGGGTTGGATCTGCCACCGGGTCCTATGAGATTCTGCGACAAACTCTGGCTAGCACGTTTCTCAGTGGCAAACAATGCTGGGAAATTCTGGTGGCTGAATTCACCCACAACATAGAATTTCGGAGAAGGCTTCTCTGCGGTTTCTCTGAGGCTAGTTCCTTATGCATTGCGTTCAACGGATATCCAAGACATCTACATCGAGATTCTCTATATATTATGTGTGCTAGAAAAACTACACCGGAGACAGGTGATAGAACCTGTGAAATTGACTTCACATATCACAAAGCAGATCTCGAAGCTTGGTATTTCTTCCTTGGAGCGATATTACTTCTCTCTTTCGCTTCTTCAACGTATCAGAACTATCCCTTCTCAGAATCCACGGGAAAACAGTCCTAAGACCACGGCTTCCAAAAATACACGCGTAACTCTGTGAGTGGCATTCACACATGGGCACTGCAGTTCTCAGAAAGCTCTCTTTAGTATTATTGGAGGATATTTGCTTTATTTCAACCTGGCCCAATAGGACTCCAAATATCACTTGCAGATCCACGGAAGAGGAGTGTTAGCAACTGCTCTGAGCGGCGTTTTGTACCTCTGTGGAAGACCCTCCCAGATAAGAAGAATTTTCTCAGGGCACGGCTTCTTCACGTTGACCGGCTGACATTTCCTTTCCAGCGTATGGCCGCAATTTGATCCTAAAGAAGCCCTTTCAGTTTCCACAACGCCAGTGTTAAAGGACTCGCTCCAACGAAAAACTAAGTGTACTCGTGCGATGAATTACACATCACCAAGAAGTTCTAATGAAAGCCTTTCTGTTTTCATCTTGTGATATTTCCTTTGTAGTAATGTCATTGCGCTATGAGTATTAATGGCAAGATTCCAGATAAAGTGTGCTAACAACTGTCAATGAAGAGAAAACGTGTAACTATGGGGAGTTGCATTCACACATGGCAAGCCGTTCTCCAGAAAAGCTTCCTGTAGCTTATTTATGTGAGGATGTGCTTATCACCATGGGCCCCAATAGACTCCCAAATATCACTTTGCGACTTCCAGAAGAGAGTGTTAGAAATGCTTATGCGGAAGAGTTTGTCACTCTGTGGCTGAAACTCACAGATCAGCAAGACGTTCTCAGAAAGCTTTTTCCGTTTGAACGGATGAAATTTCCTTTACTCACCGCTAGGCCTCAATTGATCCAAAGAAGCCCTCTTCCGTTCCCCAAAGAAGTGTTAACGGAAGGCTCCACGAAACATAAGGTCACTTCTGTTGAGATGAATTCACATAATCACAAGAAACTTCTAGCAAGCTTATTTCTCGTTTTCATCTATGTATTATTTCCTTTGTCACTGTAATGTTTTACATGCGCTATGATAGTATCTAATTGCCAGACTTTCCAGAAAACTGTGCTAACAAAACTGATCATGAAGAGGAATAACGTGTAACCTCGGGAGTTGCATTCACACATGGCAATGCAGTTTCTCAGAAACTTCTCTTAGTTATTATGGGAGGATATTGCTCTTATTTCAAACATGCGCCGAACGACTCCAAATATCACTTTGCTAGATTCCCACGAAGAGAGTGTTAGCAATACTGCTACTTGAGGCCAGAGTTTTGTAAAACTCTGTTGAGAAGACACTCACAGATCAGAAAGAAGTTTACAGTATAAAGCTTCTCCGTTTTGAACGATGAAATTCCTTTCTCAGGTAGGCCCTCAATGGATACCAAGAAGACCTTTCAGTTTCCCAAAAGACATGTAATGGACGCCTTCCACGAAATATAAGGTGTAACTCGTGAGCTGAATTCACAACATCAACACAGAAGTTTCTAAGAAAGCTTCGTTTAGTTTTTCATATGTCGGAATCTTTTCCTTTGTCACGTCATGTCATTCGCCTCTGAAGTATCTAATGGAGCTTTCCAGAAAACTGTGCTAAACAAAACCGACTCAATGAAGAGAAACGTGTAACTCTGGGGAGTTCGATTCACATCTGGCACATGCAGTTCTCAGGGAAAGTTCTCTTTAGTATATGTGAGGATATTTGCTTTATCACCCTATGGGCCCAAATTAGATCCCAATAACACTTTGCAGCATTCCACGAAGAGAGTTTAGCAAATGCTTTTCTTGAGCGCAGAGTTTGTAACTCTTGGAGCTGACACTAACAGTCAGAACGAAGTTTCTAGAAGCTTTCTTTCCGTTGAACGGATGCAATTCCCTTATCAGTCGGCCTCAATGGCATCCAAAGAAGCCCTTCTCCAGTTCCCAAAGACCAGTGTTAATGGACTGCTCCAGAAAAATAAGTGCCTCTGTGAGCATGTATTTCCACCACATCACCAGAGTTCTAAGAAAGCTTCTTTCTAGTTTCATCTAGGATTTTCCTTTGTACTGTTATTTGTATCCATTGCGTCTGAAGTATCTAATTGCAAGGATTTCCAGAAAAACGTGCTAACAAACTGATCAATGACGAGAAAACGGTAAACTCTGGGCGTTGCATTCACAATGGCTAATTCAGTTCTCGGAAGTTCTCTTTAGTATTTAGTGCAGATATTTTGCTTTATCAAAGGGCCCGAATAGATCCCAATATCACTTTGCACGATTCCACGAAGAGAGGTTAGCCAACCTGTTTTGACGGCAGAGTTGTAATAATATGTGAGAAGACCTCAAAGATCAGTAAAGAAGTTCCAGAAGTTCTTTCCGTTTTGAACGGAGTAAATTTCTTTTTCCACCGAAGGCCTTTCACGTGATCCAAAGAAGACCTTCTCCGTTCCCCAAAGACAGTGTAGTGGACTGCTCCACGAACATAAGTGTAACTCCTGTGAGCTGACTTCACCCATCCACCAAGATAGTTTCCTTAAGAAATCTTCTTTCTAGTTTTCATTCTGTGGATATTTCCTTTGTTCATTGACTGTTCATAGCGGCAATTAAGTTACTCTAATTGCAGATTTCCGAAAACGTGACTCACAAATGATAAAATGAAGCGAACCACGTTGTACTCGTGAGTTGGCATTTTTCACATGGCAATGCAGTTTCTCAGAAAGCTTCTCTTTAGTTATAGTGATGAAAAAAATATTTGCTTTATCAACATGCGGCCCAATAGACTCCCAAACTATCACTTTGCATTCCACGAACAGAGTGTTAGCAAAGCTTCTCGCTGCGAGTTTGTAATCTCGTGAGATGAACTTCACATGAGCAGACGAGAAGTTTTTCTCCGAAATGTCTTCTTCACGTTTTGAACAGGATTGAAATTTCCCTTATCACCGTAGGCCTCCATGTGATACAAAGAAAGCCCTTCTCCGTTCTCCCAAACCGTGTTTAAGGGACTCCTCCACGAAAAACATAAGTGTAATCTGTGAGATGAATTCCACAATCACCATGGAAGTTCTAAGAAGCTTTCTTTCTAGTTTATCTGGGGATATTCTCTTTGTCACTGTAAGTCATTGCGCATGAAGTATATGGCAGATTCCCGAAAACTCGTCGCTACAAATGATTCAATGAGAGAAAACGTTAACTCTGGGAGTTGATTCACATGCAAGCGTTATCCAGAAGCTTTTCTCTTCGTTATTATTGAGGATATTTGCTTTATCCACCCATGGCCTACTAGCCTCCAAATATCACTTGCCAGATTCCCGAAGAGAGTGTTAGCAAACGTCTTGAGCAGCGTTGTAACTCTGTGCGATGACTCACAGTCAAAGAAGTTTCTCAGAAAGCCTTCCTTCACGTTCTGACCGGATGAAATTTCCTTTCTAAACGTAGGCTCAATGTGATCACATAAGCCCTTCTCATGTTTCCCCAAATACCGTGTTAAATGGCATGCTCCACGAAAACATAAGTTAACTCTGTAGATGAAGTCCACCCACATACCAAGACGTTTTAAGCAAGCTTTCTTTCTTATTTCCCTCTGTGGAATTTCTGTCTACTGTAATGTTCATTGCACTATGATGTATCTAATTGCAGATTTCCAGAAAACGTGCTAACAAATGATCCACTGAGGAGAACGTGTAATCTGTGCGTTGCATTCACACCTGGACCTGCGTTTCTCAGAAAGCTTCCGTTAGTTAATTACGTGAGGAATCTTGCTTTTCACCATGGGCCCCAATAGCTCCCAAATACACTTTGCCGATTCCACGAACAGATGTTAGCAAACGAGCCCTTCTTGGGTCAGGAGTTTGTAACTCTGTGAGATGAACTCACCAGATCCGTAAAGATAGTTTATCAGCAAGTCTTATTTCTCAGTTTTATTGGATAGATGTTCCTTGTCCCCATTGTTTTTCCACGGGACGGGAATATTCTGTTCTCATTCCAACAAATAGGGCTCGGGCACGGCCCCACGAAATACAGCTGCAACTTAGTGAGTTGATTTACCACCTCACCCAAAGCGGTCTTCAGAAGCCTTCTCTCTTTCATAAGACGAGGTTATTGTGGGTCTTGGAGCGCCACGTGTGTCCTATGCAATCTGCGAAAAAAATTGTCTAGCAAGTTCTCAGTGGAAACAATGATGGGACTCTGGGGCTGAATTCACCCACAACATAGAATTCGGCGAAGTTCTCTGCAGGTTCTCTGAGGATAGTTTCATTATTCAGGCATGCGATTCAACGCTATCAAAGACATCTACATCGAGGATCTCAATATGAGTGTAGGACACTCCACCGCGATAAGGGTTATGCAACAATGTGACAATATGAATCACATACACAAAGCAGATCCTCGAAGCTGGGTTTCTTTCTCTTGGAGGATAATATTTCTCCTTCATTCTCAAAGTATCAGAAATATCATTCTCAGAATCAACGGATACAGTCCTAGACAACGCGCTCCAAAAAACACTTGGCGTAACTTGTGAGTTGACATCACAACATGGGCCATGCAGGTTCTCAGAAGCTTCTCTAGTTTATTCGTGAGGGATATGTTGCTTTATCAAAGTGGGCCCCCATAGACTCCGCCCAATATCACTTGCAGATTCCACGACAGAGAGTGTTCGCAAAACTGTTCTTGCGGCAGAGTTTTACCTCTGGCGTAAGAACTCCACAGATCAGGAAAGCCGTTCTCAGAAAGCTTCCTTTACGTTTTTCGTAACGGAGAAATTTCCCTTATCAGCGTAGGCTCAATGTGATCCAAAGAAGCCCTTCTCCGTTCCCCAAAGACAGTGTTAATGGGATTGCTCCACCAAAAACATAAGTGTAACTCGTGAGATGGAATTCACTACACTCACAAACGTTTTAAGAAAGCTTCTTCTTGTTTTCATTGTGGATATTCCTTTTGTCACTGAAAGTTCATTTCGCTATGAAGTTCCTCATGGTCTAAGAGACTCCCGATTCCACTGTTATTCCAAACTGTGCTAACACAAATGCTTCAATGAAGAGAAAAAAGTGTAACTCTGTATTGAGTTGCATTCCTGCACATGGCCATGCAGTTCCGAAAGCTTCTATTTAGTATTATGTGACGGATATTTGCTTTATCACATGGCCCGAATAGACTCCAAAATCACTTTGCAGATTCCACGAAAGTGCGTGTTAGTCAAACGCTCTTGAGGCAGAGTTTGTACTCTCTGTGCGAACCGAACTCACAGGATCAGACTAGAAGTTATCAGAAAGCTCTCTTTCAGTTTTGAAGATTGACAGTTCCCTTATCAGCGTATGCGCCTCAATGTGATCCAAATGACGCCCTTCTCAGTTCCCCAACGACCTGTGTTAAATGGAATTGCTCTCACGAAAACAAAGTTAACACTCTGTGAGATGACGTTCCACACATCACCAAGAAGGTTCTAAGAAAGCTTCTTTCGTAGTTGCCTCTATGGATATTTTACCTTCGGTCACTGTATCTGTAATTTGCGCTATGCACGTATCTAATTGCAGATTCCAGAAAGTTGGCTTCACAAACCGATCATGAAGACGAAACGTTGTGCACCTCTGGGAGTTTGATCACACATGGCACATGCATTTCTACAGAAAGCTCTCTTTAGTTATTATGTTGAGGATATAGTGTTATCAACATGGGCCCGCATAGACTCACCAATATCACTTTGCAGATTCACGAAGAGGTGTTAGCATAACTGCTTCTGAGGCAGGAGTTGTAACTCTGTGAGAAGATCTCACTAGATCAGAAAGAATGGTTTCTCAGAAAGTTTTTTCACGTTTTGATACGGATGAAATTTCCTTTATCAGCGTAGGCCTCATGTGATTCCAACGAAGCCCTCTCAGTTCCCCAATCAGACCGGTTCAAGGGACTGCTGCCACGAAACATTAGTGTAACTTGTGAAGGATGATTCAAATCACAAGAAGGTTCTAAGAACGTTTCTTTAGTTTTTATCTGTGGGATATTTCCTTGTCACCTGTAATGTTCATTGCGTATGAAAGGAATCTAATCGCAAGATTTCCAGAAAATACTGTGCTACCAAACTGATCAATGACGGCTGAAACGTGTTCACTCGTGAGTTGCATGTCACACATGGCATCGTTTCTCAGGGAAAGCTTCTCTTAGTATTATGTGCGGCTATTTCTTTATCAACAGTGGGCACCAATAGATCCCAAATATTCCTTTCAGATCCACGAAGAGAGCGTAGCAAAATGCTTTCTTGAGGCAGAGTTTGTACCTCTGGGAGAGAACTTCAAGATCAGAAAGAGTTCTCAGAAAGCTTCCTTCACGTTTGAACGGATGAATTCCTTTTATCAGCGTAGGATCAATGTGATCCAAAGAAGCCCTTCTCCAGTTTCCCCAAAGGGACGTGTTACTGGAGCTCCACGAAACCTAGTGTAACTCTGTTGAATGAAATCCACACTATCACCAAGAGTTTCGAAGAACGGTTCCTTTCTCGTTTTATCTGTGGTATTTCCTTTGTCACTGTACTGTTCATTGCTTATGAAGTATCTACTGGCAGCTTCCAGAAAAACCGTGTCTAACAAAACTAATCACTGACGAGAAACCGGTAAAACTCTGGGAGTGGCATTACCACATGGCAAGGCAGTTTCTCAGAAAAGTTCTCTTTCGTTATTATGTGAGGTATATTTGCTTATTCAACATGGGCACCGATCTAGGACTCCCAAATATCACTTTCGCAGATTCCACTAAGAGATTGCTCAGCAAACTGCTCTGAGCAGAGTTTGTTACCTCTGTGAGGACGAACCGCACAGATCAGAACGAAGTTTCTCAGAAAGCTTCTTCACGTTTTGAACGGATTGCAATTCCATTTTATCGCGACGGGCCTCCCATGTGCTCCAAAGAGCCCTTCTTCCTTTCCCCAAAAGACAGTGTTAGTGGCCTGCGCATAGAAAACATCAGGTATACTTGTGAGATGACTTCACACCATCCCCCCGCCAACCAAGAAGTTTCTAGACAGTCTATCGAGTTTTCATCTGTGGCTATTTCCTTGACGTACGTTTCATTGCGTCTGACGTATCTATGCCTATTTCCAGAAAACGGTGTAACATACTGATCATTGAAGAGACCGTGTAACTCTGTGAGTTGCATCACACATGGCATGCCGTTTCTCGAACGCTTCTCTTGTTATTATGTGAGGCTTATTTGGCTTTATCAACCTGGGCCCCAATAGACTCCCAACTATCACTTGCAGATTCCACAAACGGAGAGTATTAGCAAAACACTGCTTATAGCGGCCGGAGTTTGAATCTCTGTGAGAAGACTCACAGAGACAGAAAGAAGTTCTCAGAACGTTCTTCACGTTTTGAACGGCTGAAATTCTCCTTTATCACTCGCTAGGGCCCTAATGTGATCCAAGAAAGCCTCCTCAGTTTCCCCAAAGACCGGTTACATGGGAATGCGACCACGAAACATAATATAAGTGTAACTCTGTGAGATGAATTCACACATCACCAAGAAGTTTCTAAGAAAGCTTCTTTCTAGTTTCATCTGTGGTATTTCCTTTGTCACTGTAATGTTCATTGCGCTATGAAGTATCTAATTGGCAGATTTCCAGAAAACTGTGCTAACAAACTGATCAATGAAGAGAAACGTGTAACTCTGGGAGTTGCATTCACACATGGCAATGCAGTTTCTCAGAAAGCTTCTCTTTAGTTATTATGTGAGGATATTTGCTTTATCACCATGGGCCCCAATAGACTCCCAATATCACTTTGCAGATTCCACGAAGAGAGTGTTAGCAAACTGCTTCTTGAGGCAGAGTTTGTAACTCTGTGAGATGAACTCACAGATCAGAAAGAAGTTTCTCAGAAAGCTTCTTTCACGTTTTGAACGGATGAAATTTCCTTTATCCGTAGGCCTCAATGTGATCCAAAGAAGCCCTTCTCAGTTTCCCCAAAGACAGTGTTAATGGACTGCTCCACGAAACATAAGTGTAACTCTGTGAGATGAATTCACACATCACCAAGAAGTTTCTAAGAAAGCTTCTTTCTAGTTTTCATCTGTGGATATTTCCTTTGTCCTGTAATGTTCATTGCGCTATGAAGTATCTAATTGCAGATTTCCAGAAAACTGTGCTAACAAACTGATCAATGAAGAGAAACGTGTAACTCTGTGAGTTGCATTCACACATGGCAATGCAGTTTCTCAGAAAGCTTCTCTTTAGTTATTATGTGAGGATATTTGCTTTATCACCATGGGCCCCAATAGACTCCCAAATATCACTTTGCAGATTCCACGAAGAGAGTGTTAGCAACTGCTTCTTGAGGCAGAGTTTGTACTCTGTGAGATGAACTCACAGATCAGAAAGAAGTTTCTCAGAAAGCTTCTTTCACGTTTTGAACGGATGAAATTTCCTTTATCAGCGTAGGCCTCAATGTGATCCAAAGAAGCCCTTCTCAGTTTCCCCAAAGACAGTGTTAATGGACTGCTCCACGAAACATAAGTGTAACTCTGTGAGATGAATTCACACATCACCAAGAAGTTTCTAAGAAAGCTTCTTTCTAGTTTCATCTGTGGATATTTCTTTGTCACGGTAATGTTCATTGCACTATGAAGTATCTAAGTGCAGATTTCCAGAAAACTGTGCTAACAAACTGATCAATGAGGAGAACGTGGTAACTCTGTGAGTTGCATTCACACATGGCAATGCAGTTTCTCAGAGAAGCTTCTCTTTAGTTTATGATGTGAGGATATTTGCTTTATCCCATGGGCCCCAGAGACTACCCAAATATCACTTTGCAGATTCCACGAACAGAGTGTAGCAAACTGCTTCTTGAGGCGAGTTGGTAACTCTGTGAGATGAACTCACCGATCAGAAAGGAAGTTTCTCAGGAAGCTTCTTTCTCATTTTTATTGGAGAGATGTTTCCTTGGCCCCATTGTTTTTCAAAGGGATCGGAAGATCTGTTCTCATATTCCACACAATAGGGCTGGGGCACGGCCCCAACGAAATACAGCGGCAACGTAGTGAGTTGAATTCCACATCACAAGCGTCTTCAGAAAGCTTCTTTCTTTAATAAGACGAGGTTATTTGTGGTCTTGGAGCGCCACCGGTGTGTCCTATTGCAGATTCTGCGAAAACTCTGCTAGCAAGTTCCTCAGTGGAAACAATGATGGACATCTGTGGGCTGAATTCACCCACAACATAGAAGTTTCTGAGAAGGCTTCTCTGCAGGTTTCTCTGAGGATAGTTCCTTATTCAGCATGCGATTCAACGATATCCAAGACATCACATCTGAGATTCCTCAATATGAGTGCTAGGAAACTCCACCGAGAAAGGGTGATAGAACACTGTGAAATGAATTCACATATCACAAAGCAGATCCTCAGAAAGCTTGGTTCTGCTTTCTCTTGGAGGATAATTATTTTCTCCTTCTATTCTTCAAAGCTATCAGAAATATCACTTCTCAGAATCCACGGAAACAGTCCTAAGAAACGGCTCCAAAAAAACACTGGCGTAACTCTGTGAGTTGCATTCACACATGGCAATGCAGTTTCTCAGAAAGCTTCTCTTTAGTTATTATGTGAGGATATTTGCTTTATCAACATGGGCCCCAATAGACTCCCAAATATCACTTTGCAGATTCCACGAAGAGAGTGTTAGCAAAACTGCTTCTTGAGGCAGAGTTTGTACCTCTGTGAGAGAACTCACAGATCAGAAAGAAGTTTCTCAGAAAGCTTCTTTCACGTTTTGAACGGATGAAATTTCCTTTATCAGCCGTAGGCCTCAATGTGATCCAAAGAAGCCCTTCTCAGTTTCCCCAAAGACCAGTGTTTAATGGACTGCTCCACGAAACAATAAGTGTAACTCTGTGAGATGAATTCAACACATCACCAAGAAGTTTCTAAGAAAGCTTTTTCTAGTTTCATCTGTGGATATTTCCTTGTCACTGTAATGTATCATTGCGCTATGAAGTAATCTAATTGCAGATTTCCAGAAAACTGTGCTAACAAACTGATCAATGAAGAGAAACGTGTAACTCTGGAGTTGCATTCACACATGGCAATGCAGTTTTCTCAGAAAGCTTCTCTTTAGTTATTATGTGAGGATATTTCTTTATCACCATGGGCCCCAATAGACTCCAAATATCACTTTGCAGATTCCACGAAGAGAGTGTTAGCAAACTGCTTCTTGAGGCAGAGTTTGTAACTCTGTGAGATGAACTCACAGATCAGAAAGAAGTTTCTCAGAAAGCTTCTTTCACGTTTTGAACGGATGAAATTTCCTTTATCAGCGTAGGCCTCAATGTGATCCAAAGAAGCCCTTCTCAGTTTCCCCAAAGACAGTGTTAATGGACTGCTCCACGAAACATAAGTGTAACTCTGTGAGATGAATTCACACATCACCAAGAAGTTTCTAAGAAAGCTTCTTTCTAGTTTTCATCTGTGGATATTTCCTTTGTCACTGTAATGTCATTGCGCTATGAAGTATCTAATTGCAGATTTCCAGAAAACTGTGCTAACAAACTGATCAATGAAGAGAAACGTGTAACTCTGGAGTTGCATTCACACATGGCAATGCAGTTTCTCAGAAAGCTTCTCTTTAGTTATTATGGAGGATATTTGCTTTATCAACATGGGCCCGAATAGACTCCCAAATATCACTTTGCAGATTCCACGAAGAGAGTGTTAGCAAACTGCTTCTTGAGGCAGAGTTTGTAACTCTGTGAGAAGAACTCACAGATCAGAAGAAGTTTCTCAGAATGCTTCTTTCACGTTTGAACGGATGAAATTTCCTTTATCAGCGTAGGCCTCAATGTGATCCAAAGAAGCCCTTCTCAGTTTCCCCAAAGACAGTGTTAATGGACTCCTCCACGAACATAAGTGTAACTCTGTGAGATGAATTCACACATCACCAAGAAGTTTCTAAGAAAGCTTCTTTCTAGTTTTCATCTGTGGATATTTCCTTTGTCACTGTAATGTTCATTGCGCTATGAAGTATCTAATGGCAGATTTCCAGGAAACTGTGCTAACAAACTGATCAATGAAGAGAAACGTGTAACTCTGGGAGTTGCATTCACACATGGCAATGCAGTTTCTCAGAAAGCTTCTCTTTAGTTATTATGTGAGGATATTTGCTTTATCACCATGGGCCCCAATAGACTCCCAAATATCACTTTGCAGATTCCACGAAGAGAGTGTTAGCAAACTGCTTCTTGAGGCAGAGTTTGTAACTCTGTGAGAAGAACTCACAGATCAGAAAGAAGTTTCTCAGAAAGCTTCTTTCACGTTTTGAACGGATGAAATTTCCTTTATCAGCGTAGGCCTCAAGTGTGATCCAAAGAAGCCCTTCTCAGTTTCCCCAAAGACAGTGTTAATGGACTGCTCCACGAAACATAAGTGTAACTCTGTGAGATGAATTCACACATCACCAAGAAGTTTCTAAGAAAGCTTCTTTCTAGTTTTCATCTGTGGATATTTCCTTTGTCACTGTAATGTTCATTGCGCTATGAAGTATCTAATTGCAGATTTCCAGAAAACTGTGCTAACAAACTGATCAATGAAGAGAAACGTGTAACTCTGTGAGTTGCATTCACACATGGCAATGCAGTTTCTCAGAAAGCTTCTCTTTAGTTATTATGTGAGGATATTTGCTTTATCAACATGGGCCCCAATAGACTCCCAAATATCACTTTGCAGATTCCACGAAGAGAGTGTTAGCAAACTGCTTCTTGAGGCAGAGTTTGTACCTCTGTGAGAAGAACTCACAGATCAGAAAGAAGTTTCTCAGAAAGCTTCTTTCACGTTTTGAACGGATGAAATTTCCTTTATCAGCGTAGGCCTCAATGTGATCCAAAGAAGCCCTTCTCAGTTTCCCCAAAGACAGTGTTAATGGACTGCTCCACGAAACATAAGTGTAACTCTGTGAGATGAATTCACACATCACCAAGAAGTTTCTAAGAAAGCTTCTTTCTAGTTTTCATCTGTGGATATTTCCTTTGTCACTGTAATGTTCATTGCGCTATGAAGTATCTAATTGCAGATTTCCAGAAAACTGTGCTAACAAACTGATCAATGAAGAGAAACGTGTAACTCTGGGAGTTGCATTCACACATGGCAATGCAGTTTCTCAGAAAGCTTCTCTTTAGTTATTATGTGAGGATATTTGCTTTATCACCATGGGCCCCAATAGACTCCCAAATATCACTTTGCAGATTCCACGAAGAGAGTGTTAGCAAACTGCTTCTTGAGGCAGAGTTTGTAACTCTGTGAGATGAACTCACAGATCAGAAAGAAGTTTCTCAGAAAGCTTCTTTCACGTTTTGAACGGATGAAATTTCCTTTATCAGCGTAGGCCTCAATGTGATCCAAAGAAGCCCTTCTCAGTTTCCCCAAAGACAGTGTTAATGGACTGCTCCACGAAACATAAGTGTAACTCTGTGAGATGAATTCACACATCACCAAGAAGTTTCTAAGAAAGCTTCTTTCTAGTTTTCATCTGTGGATATTTCCTTTGTCACTGTAATGTTCATTGCGCTATGAAGTATCTAATTGCAGATTTCCAGAAAACTGTGCTAACAAACTGATCAATGAAGAGAAACGTGTAACTCTGTGAGTTGCATTCACACATGGCAATGCAGTTTCTCAGAAAGCTTCTCTTTAGTTATTATGTGAGGATATTTGCTTTATCAACATGGGCCCAATAGACTCCCAAATATCACTTTGCAGATTCCACGAAGAGAGTGTTAGCAAACTGCTTCTTGAGGCAGAGTTTGTAACTCTGTGAGAAGAACTCACAGATCAGAAAGAAGTTTCTCAGAAAGCTTCTTTCACGTTTTGAACGGATGAAATTTCCTTTATCAGCGTAGGCCTCAATGTGATCCAAAGAAGCCCTTCTCAGTTTCCCCAAAGACAGTGTTAATGGACTGCTCCACGAAACATAAGTGTAACTCTGTGAGATGAATTCACACATCAACAAGAAGTTTCTAAGAAAGCTTCTTTCTAGTTTTCATCTGTGGATATTTCCTTTGTCACTGTAATGTTCATTGCGCTATGAAGTATCTAATTGCAGATTTCCAGAAAACTGTGCTAACAAACTGATCAATGAAGGAGAACGTGTAACTCTGGGAGTTGCATTCACACATGGCAATGCAGTTTCTCAGAAAGCTTCTCTTTAGTTATTATGTGAGGATATTTGCTTTATCAACATGGGCCCCGAATAGACTCCCAAATATCACTTTGGCAGATTCACGAAGAGAGTGTTAGCAAACTGCTTCTTGAGGCAGAGTTGTAACTCTGTGAGAAGAACTCACAGATCAGAAAGAAGTTCTCAGAAAGCTTCTTTCACGTTTTGAACGGATGAAATTTCCTTTATCAGCGTAGGCCTCAATGTGATCCAAAGAAGCCCTTCTCAGTTTTCCCCAAAGACAGTGTTAGTGGAATGCTCCACGAAACATAAGTGTAACTCTGTGAGATGAATTCACACATCACCAAGAAGTTTCTAAGAAAGCTTCTTTCCTAGTTTTCATCTGTGGTATTTCCTTTGTCACTGTAATGTTCATTGCGCTATGAAGTATCTAATTGCAGATTTCCAGAAAACTGTGCTAACAAACTGATCAATGAAGAGAAACGTGTAACTCTGGGAGTTGCATTCACACATGGCAATGCAGTTTCTCAGAAAGCTTCTCTTTAGTTATTATGTGAGGATATTTGCTTTATCACCATGGGCCCCAATAGACTCCCAAATATCACTTTGCAGATTCCACGAAGAGAGTGTTAGCAAACTGCTTCTTGAGGCAGAGTTTGTAACTCTGTGAGATGAACTCACAGATCAGAAAGAAGTTTCTCAGAAAGCTTCTTTCACGTTTTGAACGGATGAAATTTCCTTTATCAGCGTAGGCCTCAATGTGATCCAAAGAAGCCCTTCTCAGTTTCCCCAAGACAGTGTTAATGGACTGCTCCACGAAACATAAGTGTAACTCTGTGAGATGAATTCACACATCACCAAGAAGTTTCTAAGAAAGCTTCTTTCTAGTTTTCATCTGTGGATATTTCCTTTGTCACTGTAATGTTCATTGCGCTATGAAGTATCTAATTGCAGATTTCCAGAAAACTGTGCTAACAAACTGATCAATGAAGAGAAACGTGTAACTCTGGGAGTTGCATTCACACATGGCAATGCAGTTTCTCAGAAAGCTTCTCTTTAGTTATTATGTGAGGATATTTGCTTTATCACCATGGGCCCCAATAGACTCCCAAATATCACTTTGCAGATTCCACGAAGAGAGTGTTAGCAAACTGCTTCTTGAGGCAGAGTTTGTAACTCTGTGAGATGAACTCACAGATCAGAAAGAAGTTTCTCAGAAAGCTTCTTTCACGTTTTGAACGGATGAAATTTCCTTTATCAGCGTAGGCCTCAATGTGATCCAAAGAAGCCCTTCTCAGTTTCCCCAAAGACAGTGTTAATGGACTGCTCCACGAAACATAAGTGTAACTCTGTGAGATGAATTCACACATCACCAAGAAGTTTCTAAGAAAGCTTCTTTCTAGTTTCATCTGTGGATATTTCTTTGTCACTGTAATGTTCATTGCACTA
Organism: Rhinopithecus roxellana; assembly: GCF_007565055.1. NCBI lineage: Eukaryota > Metazoa > Chordata > Mammalia > Primates > Cercopithecidae > Rhinopithecus > Rhinopithecus roxellana. The sequence goes on from NW_022144612.1 coordinate 16,819, forward strand.
TGAAGTATCTAATTGCAGATTTCCAGAAAACTGTGCTAACAAACTGATCAATGAGGAGAAACGTGTAACTCTGTGAGTTGCATTCACACATGGCAATGCAGTTTCTCAGAAAGCTTCTCTTTAGTTATTATGTGAGGATATTTGCTTTATCACCATGGGCCCCAATAGACTCCCAAATATCACTTTGCAGATTCCACGAACAGAGTGTTAGCAAACTGCTTCTTGAGCAGAGTTTGTAACTCTGTGAGATGAACTCACAGATCAGAAAGAAGTTTCTCAGAAAGCTTCTTTCTCATTTTTATTGGAAGATGTTTCCATTGGCCCCATTGTTTTCAAAGGGATCGGGAATATCTGTTCTCAGATTCCACACAAATAGGGCTAGGGCACGGCCCCACGAAATACAGCTGCAACTTAGTGAGTTGAATTCACACATCACAAAGCGGTCTTCAGAAAGCTTCTTTCTTTAATAAGACGAGGTTATTTGTGGTCTTGGAGCGCCACCGTGTGTCCTATTGCAGATTCTGCGAAAACTCTGCTAGCAAGTTTCTCAGTGGAAACAATGATGGACATCTGTGGGCTGAATTCACCCACAACATAGAAGTTTCTGAGAAGGCTTCTCTGCAGGTTTCTCTGAGGATAGTTCCTTATTCAGCATGCGATTCAACGATATCCAAGACATCACATCTGAGATTCCTCAATATGAGTGCTAGGAAACTCCACCGAGAAAGGGTGATAGAACACTGTGAAATGAATTCACATATCACAAAGCAGATCCTCAGAAAGCTTGGTTCTGCTTTCTCTTGGAGGATAATTATTTTCTCCTTCTATTCTTCAAAGCTATCAGAAATATCACTTCTCAGAATCCACGGAAACAGTCCTAAGAAACGGCTCCAAAAAACACTGGCGTAACTCTGTGAGTTGCATTCACACATGGCAATGCAGTTTCTCAGAAAGCTTCTCTTTAGTTATTATGTGAGGATATTTGCTTTATCAACATGGGCCCCAATAGACTCCCAAATATCACTTTGCAGATTCCACGAAGAGAGTGTTAGCAAACTGCTTCTTGAGGCAGAGTTTGTACCTCTGTGAGAAGAACTCACAGATCAGAAAGAAGTTTCTCAGAAAGCTTCTTTCACGTTTTGAACGGATGAAATTTCCTTTATCAGCGTAGGCCTCAATGTGATCCAAAGAAGCCCTTCTCAGTTTCCCCAAAGACAGTGTTAATGGACTGCTCCACGAAACATAAGTGTAACTCTGTGAGATGAATTCACACATCACCAAGAAGTTTCTAAGAAAGCTTCTTTCTAGTTTTCATCTGTGGATATTTCCTTTGTCACTGTAATGTTCATTGCGCTATGAAGTATCTAATGGCAGATTTCCAGAAAACTGTGCTAACAAACTGATCAATGAAGAGAAACGTGTAACTCTGGGAGTTGCATTCACACATGGCAATGCAGTTTCTCAGAAAGCTTCTCTTTAGTTATTATGTGAGGATATTTGCTTTATCACCATGGGCCCCAATAGACTCCCAAATATCACTTTGCAGATTCCACGAAGAGAGTGTTAGCAAACTGCTTCTTGAGGCAGAGTTTGTAACTCTGTGAGATGAACTCACAGATCAGAAAGAAGTTTCTCAGAAAGCTTCTTTCACGTTTTGAACGGATGAAATTTCCTTTATCAGCGTAGGCCTCAATGTGATCCAAAGAAGCCCTTCCTCAGTTTCCCAAAGACAGTGTTAATGGACTGCTCCACGAAACATAAGTGTAACTCTGTGAGATGAATTCACACATCACCAAGAAGTTTCTAAGAAAGCTTCTTTCTAGTTTTCATCTAGTGGATATTTCCTTTGTCACTGTAATGTACATTGCGCTATGAAGTATCTAATTGCAGATTTCCAGAAAACTGTGCTAACAAACTGATCAATGAAGAGAAACGTGTAACTCTGGGAGTTGCATTCACACATGGCAATGCAGTTTCTCAGAAAGCTTCTCTTTAGTTATTATGTGAGGATATTTGCTTTATCAACATGGGCCCAATAGACTCCCAAATATCACTTTGCAGATTCCACGAAGAGAGTGTTAGCAAACTGCTTCTTGAGGCAGAGTTTGTAACTCTGTGAGAATGAACTCACAGATCAGAAAGAAGTTTCTCAGAAAGCTTCTTTCACGTTTTGAACGGATGAAATTTCCTTTATCAGCGTAGGCCTCAATGTGATCCAAAGAAGCCTTCTCAGTTTCCCCAAAGACAGTGTTAATGGACTGCTCCACGAAACATAAGTGTAACTCTGTGAGATGAATTCACACATCACCAAGAGTTTCTAAGAAAGCTTCTTTCTAGTTTTCATCTGTGGATATTTCCTTTGTCACTGTAATGTTCATTGCGCTATGAAGTATCTAATGGCAGATTTCCAGAAAACTGTGCTAACAAACTGATCAATGAAGAGAAACGTGTACTCTGTGAGTTGCATTCACACATGGCAATGCAGTTTCTCAGAAAGCTTCTCTTTAGTTATTATGTGAGGATATTTGCTTTATCACCATGGGCCCCAATAGACTCCCAAATATCACTTTGCAGATTCCACGAAGAGAGTGTTAGCAAACTGCTTCTTGAGGCAGAGTTTGTAACTCTGTGAGATGAACTCACAGATCAGAAAGAAGTTTCTCAGAAAGCTTCTTTCACGTTTTGAACGGATGAAATTTCCTTTATCAGCGTAGGCCTCAATGTGATCCAAAGAAGCCCTTCTCAGTTTCCCCAAAGACAGTGTTAATGGACTGCTCCACGAAACATAAGTGTAACTCTGTGAGATGAATTCACACATCACCAAGAAGTTTCTAAGAAAGCTTCTTTCTAGTTTTCATCTATGGATATTTCCTTTGTCACTGTAATGTACATTGCGCTATGAAGTATCTAATTGCAGATTTCCAGAAAACTGTGCTAACAAACTGATCAATGAAGAGAAACGTGTAACTCTGGGAGTTGCATTCACACATGGCAATGCAGTTTCTCAGAAAGCTTCTCTTTAGTTATTATGTGAGGATATTTGCTTATCACCATGGGCCCCAATAGACTCCAAATATCACTTGCATATTCACGAAGAGAGCGTTTAGCAAACTGCTTCTTGAGGCAGAGTTTGTAACTCTAGGTGAGAGAACTCACAGATCAAGAACGAAGTTTCTCAGAAAGCTTCTTTCACGTTTTGAACGGATGAAAATTTCCTTTATCAGCGGAGGCCTCAATGTGATCAAAGAAGCCTTCTCCGTTTTCCCCCAAAGACAGTGTTAATGGAACTGCGTCCACTAAACATAAGTGTAACTCCTTGGAGATGAAGTCACACATCACCAGAAAGTTTCTAAGAAGGCTTCTTTCTAGTTTTCAATCTGTGGATTATTTCCTTGTGTCACTGTAATGTTCATTGCGCTATGAAGTATCTAATTGCAGATTTCCAAAACTGTGGAACAACTGATCAATGAAGATAACGTGTAACTCTGTGAAGTTGCTTCACACATGGCAATGCAGTTTCTCAGAAAGCTTCTCTTAGTTATTATGTGAGGATATTTGCTTTATCAACATGGGCCCCAATAGACTCCCAAATATCACTTTGCAGATTCCACGAAGAGAGTGTTAGCAAACTGCTTCTTGAGGCAGAGTTGTAACTCTGTGAGAAGAACTCACAGATCAGAAAGAAGTTTCTCAGAAAGCTTCTTTCACGTTTTGAACGGATGAAATTTCCTTTATCAGCGTAGGCCTCAATGTGATCCAAAGAAGCCCTTCTCAGTTTCCCCAAAGACAGTGTTAATGGACTGCTCCACGAAACATAAGTGTAACTCTGTGAGATGAATTCACACATCACCAAGAAGTTTTCTAAGAAAGCTTCTTTCTAGTTTTCATCTGTGGATATTTCCTTTGTCACTGTAATGTTCATTGCGCTATGAAGTATCTAATTGCAGATTTCCAGAAAACTGTGCTAACAAACTGATCAATGAGAGAAACGTGTAACTCTGTGAGTTGCATTCACACATGGCAATGCAGTTTCTCAGAAAGCTTCTCTTTAGTTATTATGTGAGGATATTTGCTTTATCACATGGGCCCCAATAGACTCCCAAATATCACTTTGCAGATTCCACGAAGAGAGTGTTAGCAAACTGCTTCTTGAGGCAGAGTTTGTACTCTGTGAAAGAACTCACAGATCAGAAAGAAGTTTCTCAGAAAGCTTCTTTCACGTTTTGAACGGATGAAATTTCCTTTATCAGCGTAGGCCTCAATGTGATCCAAAGAAGCCCTTCTCAGTTTCCCAAAGACAGTGTTAATGGACCTCCACGAAACATAAGTGTAACTCTGTGAGATGAATTCACACATCACCAAGAAGTTTCTAAGAAAGCTTCTTTCTAGTTTTCATCTGTGGATATTTCCTTTGTCACTGTAATGTTCATTGCGCTATGAAGTATCTAATGCAGATTTCCAGAAAACTGTGCTAACAAACTGATCAATGAAGAGAAACGTGTAACTCTGGAGTTGCATTCACACATGGCAATGCAGTTTCTCAGAAAGCTTCTCTTTAGATTATGTGAGGATATTTGCTTTATCAACCATGGGCCCCAATAGACTCCCAAATATCACTTTGCAGATTCCACGAAGAGAGTGTTAGCAAACTGCTTCTTGAGGCAGAGTTTGTAACTCTGTGAGAGAGAACTCACAGATCAGAAAGAAGTTTCTCAGAAGCTTCTTTCACGTTTTGAACGGATGAAATTTCCTTTATCAGCGTAGGCCTCAATGTGATCCAAAGAAGCCCTTCTCAGTTTCCCCAAAGACAGTGTTAATGGACTGCTCCACGAAACATAAGTGTAACTCTGTGAGATGAATTCACACATCACCAAGAAGTTTCTAAGAAAGCTTCTTTCTAGTTTTCATCTGTGGATATTTCCTTTGTCACTGTAATGTTCATTGCGCTATGAAGTATCTAATTGCAGATTTCCAGAAAACTGTGCTAACAAACTGATCAATGAAGAGAAACGTGTAACTCTGAGTTGCATTCACACATGGCAATGCAGTTTCTCAGAAAGCTTCTCTTTAGTTATTATGTGAGGATATTTGCTTTATCACCATGGGCCCCAATAGACTCCCAAATATCACTTTGCAGATTCCACGAAGAGAGTGTTAGCAAACTGCTTCTTGAGGCAGAGTTTGTAACTCTGTGAGAGAACTCACAGATCAGAAAGAAGTTTCTCAGAAAGCTTCTTTCACGTTTTGAACGGATGAAATTTCCTTTATCAGCGTAGGCCTCAATGTGATCCAAAGAAGCCCTTCTCAGTTTCCCCAAAGACAGTGTTAATGGATGCTCCACGAAACATAAGTGTAACTCTGTGAGATGAATTCACACATCACCAAGAAGTTTCTAAGAAAGCTTCTTTCTAGTTTTCATCTGTGGATATTTCCTTTGTCACTGTAATGTTCATTGCGCTATGAAGTATCTAATTGCAGATTTCCAGAAAACTGTGCTAACAAACTGATCAATGAGAGAAACGTGAACTCTGTGAGTTGCATTCACACATGGCAATGCAGTTTCTCAGAAAGCTTCTCTTTAGTTATTATGTGAGGATATTTGCTTTATCAACCATGGGCCCAATAGACTCCCAAATATCACTTTGCAGATTCCACGAAGAGAGTGTTAGCAAACTGTCTTGAGGCAGAGTTGTACTCTGTGAGAAGAACTCACAGATCAGAAAGAAGTTTCTCAGAAAGCTTCTTTCACGTTTTGAACGGATGAAATTTCCTTTATCAGCGTAGGCCTCAATGTGATCCAAAGAAGCCCTTCTCAGTTTCCCCAAAGACAGTGTTAATGGACTGCTCCACGAAACATAAGTGTAACTCTGTGAGATGAATTCACACATCACCAAGAAGTTTCTAAGAAAGCTTCTTTCTAGTTTCATCTGTGGATATTTCCTTTGTCACTGTAATGTTCATTGCGCTATGAAGTATCTAATTGCAGATTTCCAGAAAACTGTGCTAACAAACTGATCAATGAAGAGAAACGTGTAACTCTGGGAGTTGCATTCACACATGGCAATGCAGTTTCTCAGAAAGCTTTCTTTAGTTATTATGTGAGGATATTTGCTTTATCACCATGGGCCCCAATAGACTCCCAAATATCACTTTGCAGATTCCACGAAGAGAGTGTTAGCAAACTGCTTTTGAGGCAGAGTTTGTAACTCTGTGAGATGAACTCACAGATCAGAAAGAAGTTTCTCAGAAAGCTTCTTTCACGTTTTGAACGGATGAAATTTCCTTTATCAGCGTAGGCCTCAATGTGATCCAAAGAAGCCCTTCTCAGTTTCCCCAAAGACAGTGTTAATGGACTGCTCCACGAAACATAAGTGTAACTCTGTGAGATGAATTCACACATCACCAAGAAGTTTCTAAGAAAGCTTCTTTCTAGTTTTCATCTGTGGATATTTCCTTTGTCACTGTAATGTCATTGCGCTATGAAGTATCTAATTGCAGATTTCCAGAAAACTGTGCTAACAAACTGATCAATGA
>NW_022144613.1:0-1305 GCF_007565055.1 Rhinopithecus roxellana
TAACAAACTGATCACTGAAGACAAACGTGTAACTCTGTGAGTTGCATTCACGCATGGCAATTCAGTTTCTCAGAAAGCTTCTCTTTAGTTATTATGTGAGGATAATTCCTTTATCACCATGGGCCCCAATAGGCTCCCAAATATCACTTTGCAGTTTCCACAAAAGAGTGGTAGCAAACTGCTTCTTGAGGCAGGTTGTAACTCTGTGAGATAACTCACAGAGCAGAAAGAAGTTTCTCAGAAAGCTTCTTTCACGTTTTGAACGGAGGAAATTTCCTTATCAGCGTAGGCCTCAATGTGATCAAAGAAGCCCTTCTCAGTTTCCCAAAGACAGGGTTAATGGACTGCTCCACGAAACATAAGTGTAACTCTGTGAGATGAATTCACACATCACGAAGAAGTTTCTAGAAAGCTTCTTCTAGTTTTCATCTGGATATTTCCTTTGTCACTGTAATGTTCATTGCGCTATGACGTATCTAATTGCAGATTTCCAGAAAACTGTGCCAAACTGATCACTGAAGAGAAACGTGTAACTCTGTGAGTTGCATTCCCACATGGCAATTCAGTTTCTCAGAAAGCTTCTCTTTAGTTATTATGTGAGGATAATTCCTTTCTCCATGGGCCCCAATTGCTCCCAATATCACTTTGCAGATTCCACGAAAAGAGTGTTAGCAAACTGCTTCGAGGCAGAGGTTGTAACTCTGTGAGATGAACTCACAGATCAGAAAGAAGTTTCTCAGAAAGCTTCTTTCACGTTTTGAACGGAGGAAATTTCCTTTATCAGCGTAGGCCTCAATGTGATCCAAAGAAGCCCTTCTCAGTTTCCCAAAGACAGTGTTAATGGACTGCTCCACGAAACATAAGTGTAACTCTGTGAGATGAATTCACACATCACCAAGAAGTTTCTAAGAAAGCTTCTTTCTATTTTCATCTGGATATTTCCTTTGTCACTGTAATGTTCATTGCGCTATGAAGTATCGAATTGCAGATTTCGAGAAAACTGTGCTAACAAACTGATCACTGAGAAACGTGTAACTCTGTGAGTTGCATTCACATGGCAATTCAGTTTCTCAGAAAGCTTCTTTAGTTATTATGTGAGGATAATTCCTTTATCACCATGGGCCCCAATAGGCTCCCAAATATCACTTTGCAGATTCCACAAAAAGAGTGGTTAGCAAACTGCTTCTTGAGGCAGAGGTTGTAACTCTGTGAGAAAACTCACAGATCAGAAAGAAGTTTCTCAGAAAGCTTCTTTCACGTTTTGAACGGAGGAAATTTCCTTTATCAGCGTAGGCCTCAATGTGA
>NW_022144614.1:0-3410 GCF_007565055.1 Rhinopithecus roxellana
ATGGACCCCAATAAAGCTGCCAAATATCACTTTGCAATTCCACGAAAAGAGTGTTAGCAAACGGCTTCTTGAGGCAGAGATTGTAACTCTGTGAGATGAACTCACAGACAGAAAGAAGTTTCTCAGTAAGCTTCTTTCTCATTTTTATTGGAAGATGTTTCCCTTGGCCCCATTGTTTTCAAAGGGTTCGGGAATATCTGTTCTCAGATTCCACACAAATAGGGCTAGGCCACGGCCCACGAAATACAGCTGCAACTTAGTGAGTTGAATTCACATATCACAAAGCGGTTTCTCAAAAGCTTCTTTCTTTACTAAGACGAAGTTATTTGTGGTCTGGAGCGCGCCACCGTGTGTCCTATTGCAGATTCTGCGAAAACTCTCCTAGCAAGTTTCTCAGTGGTAACAATGATGGACATCTGTGGGCTGAAATCACCCACAACAAAGAAGTTTCTTGAGAAGGCTTCTCTGCAGGTTTCTCTGAGGATAGTTCCTTATTCAGCAGCGATTCAACGATATCAAACATCACATCTGAGATTCCTCAAATGAGTGCTAGGAAACTCCCCGAGACAAGGGTGATAAACTGTGAAATGAATTCACATATCACCAAGCAGTTTCTCCAGAAAGCTTGGTTCTGCTTTCTCTTGGAGGATATTTTTTTTCCTTCTATTCTTCAAAGCTATCTGAAATATCACTTCTCGGAATCCACGGAAACAGTCCTAAGAAACGGCTGCAAAAAACAATGGCGTAACTCTGTGAGTTGCATTCACACATGGCAATGCAGTTTCTCAGAAAGCTTCTCTTTAGTTATTATTGAGGATATTTCCTTTATCACCATGGGCCCCTATAGGCTCCAAATATCACTTGCAGATTACGAAAAGAGTGTTAGCAAACTGCTTCTTGAGGCAGAGGTTGTAACTCGTGAGATGAACTCAGATCAGAAAGAAGTTTCTCAGAAAGCTTCTTTCACGTTTTGAACGGATGAAATTTCCTTTATCAGCGTAGGCCTCAATGTGATCCAAAGAAGCCTTCTCAGTTTCCCCAAAGACAGTGTTAATGGACTGCTCCACGAAACATAAGTGTAACTCTGTGAGATGAATTCACACATCACCAAGAAGTTTCTAAGAAAGCTTCTTTCTAGTTTTCATCTCTGGATATTTCCTTTGTCACTGTAATGTTCATTGCGCTATGAAGTATCTAATTGCAGATCTCCAGAAAACTATGCTAACAAACTGATCACTGAAGAGAAACGTGTAACTCTGTGAGTTGCATTCACACATGGCAATGCAGTTTCTCAGAATGCTTCTCTTTAGTTAATATGTGAGGATATTTCCTTTATCACCATGGACCCCAATAGGCTGCCAATATCACTTTGCAGATTCCACGAAAAGAGTGTTAGCAAACGGCTTCTTGAGGCAGAGATTGTAACTCTGTGAGATGAACTCACAGATCAGAAAGAAGTTTCTCAGTAAGCTTCTTTCTCATTTTTATTGGAAGATGTTCCCTTGGCCCCATTGTTTCAAGGGTTCGGGAATATCTGTTCTCAGATTCCACACAAATAGGGCTAGGCCACGGCCCCACGAAATACAGCTGCAACTTAGTGAGTTGAATTCACATATCACAAAGCGGTTTCTCAGAAAGCTTCTTTCTTTACTAAGACGAAGTTATTTGTGGTCTTGGAGCGCCACCGTGTGTCCTATTGCAGATTCTGCGAAAAACTCTCCTAGCAAGTTTCTCAGTGGTAACAATGATGGACATCTGTGGGCTGAAATCACCCACAACAAAGAAGTTTCTGAGAAGGCTTCTCTGCAGGTTTCTCTGAGGATAGTTCCTTATTCAGCATGCGATTCAACGATATCCAAGACATCACATCTGAGATTCCTCAAATGAGTGCTAGGAAACTCCCCGAGAAAGGGTGATAGAACACTGTGAAATGAATTCACATATCACAAAGCAGTTTCTCAGAAAGCTTGGTCTTACTTTCTCTTGGAGGATATTTCTTTTTCCTTCTATTCTCAAAATATATCGACATATCCACTTCTCGGAATCCACTGGGGAAACAGTCCTAAGAAACGCTATTCTATGCAAAAAACAATGGCAGAACTCTGTGAGCTGCATTCCCACATGGCAATGCAGTTCTCAGAAAGCCGCTTTAGTTTTATGTGATGAGGATATTTCCTTTATCACCATGGGCCCCTATAGGGCTCCCCATATATCACTGTGCCAGATTCCACCAAAGGTGTTAAGCAAAAACGCTTCTTGAGGCAGAGATTGGAACTCGGTGAGATGAATCACAGAGCAGAAAGAAGTTTCTCACAGGAAAGTTCTTTCACGTTTGAATGGATGAAATTTCCTTTATCAGCGTAGGCCTCCAATGTGATCCAAAGCCAGCTCTTCTCAGTTTCCCCAAAGACAGTGTTAATGGACTGCTCCACGAAACATAAGTGTAACTCTGTGAGATGAATTCACACATCACAAGAAGTTTCTAAGAAAGCTTCTTTCTAGTTTTCATCTGGATATTTCCTTTGTCACTGTAATGTTCATTGCGCTATGAAGTATCTAATTGCAGATCTCCAGAAAACTATGCTAACAAACTGATCACTGAAGAGAAACGTGTAACTCTGTGAGTTGCATTCACACATGGTAATGCAGTTTCTCAGAAAGCTTCTCTTTAGTTATTATGTGAGGACATTTCCTTTATCACCATGGGCCCCTATAGGCTCCAAATATCACTTTGCAGATTAGACGAGAAGAGTGTTAGCAAACTTCTTCTTGAGGCAGAGGTTGTAACTCTGTGAGATGAACTCACAGATCAGAAAGAAGTTTCTCAGAAAGCTTCTTTCACGTTTTGAACGGATGAAATTTCCTTTATCAGCGTAGGCCTCAATGTGATCCAAAGAAGCCCTTCTCAGTTTCCCCAAAGACAGTGTTAATGGACTGCTCCACGAAACATAAGTGTAACTCTGTGAGATGAATTCACACATCACCAAGAAGTTTCTAAGAAAGCTTCTTTCTAGTTTTCATCTGGATATTTCCTTTGTCACTGTAATGTTCATTGCGCTATGAAGTATCTAATTGCAGATCTCCAGAAAACTATGCTAACAAACTGATCACTGAAGAGAAACGTGTAACTCTGTGAGTTGCATTCACACATGGCAATGCAGTTTCTCAGAATGCTTCTCTTTAGTTAATATGTGAGGATATTTCCTTTATCACCATGGACCCCAATAGGCTGCCAAATATCACTTTGCAGATTCCACGAAAAGAGTGTTAGCAAACGGCTTCTTGAGGCAGAGATTGTAACTCTGTGAGATGAACTCACAGATCAGAAAGAAGTTTCTCAGTAAGCTTCTTTCTCATTTTTATTGGAAGATGTTTCCCTTGGCCCCATTGTTTTCAAAGGGTTCGGGAAT
>NW_022144615.1:0-12676 GCF_007565055.1 Rhinopithecus roxellana
ATTTCCTTTGTCACTGTAATGTTCATTGCGCTATGAAGTATCTAATTGCAGATTTCCAGAAAACTGTGCTAACAAACTGATCACTGAAGAGAAACGTGTAACTCTGTGGGTTGCATTCACACTGGCAATGCAGTTCTCAGAAAGCTTCTCTTTAGTTATTATGTGAGGATATTTCCTTTATACCATGGGCCCCAATAGGCTCCCAAATATCACTTTGCAGATTCCACGAAAAGAGTGTTAGCAAACTGCTTCTTGAGGCAGAGGTTGTAACTCTGTGAGATGAACTCACAGATCAGAAAGAAGTTTCTCAGAAAGCTTCTTTCACGGTTTGAACGGATGAAATTTCCTTTATCAGCGTAGGCCTCAAATGTGATCCAAAGAAGCCCTTCTCAGATCCTCAAAGACAGTGTTAATGGACTGCTCCACGAAACATAAGTGTAACTCTGTGAGATGAATTCACACATCACCAAGAAGTTCTAAGAAAGCTTCTTTCTAGTTTTCATCTCTGGATATTTCCTTTGTCACTGTTAATGTTCATTGCGCTATGAAGTATCTAATTGCAGATTCCAGAAAACTGTGCTAACAAACTGATCACTGAAGAGAACGTGTAACTCTGTGAGTTGCTTCACACTGGCAATGCAGTTCTCAGAAAGCTTCTCTTTAGTTATTATGTGAGGATATTTCCTTTATCACCATGGGCCCCAATAGGCTCCCAAATATCACTTTGCAGATTCCACGAAAAGAGTGTTAGCAAACTGCTTCTTGAGGCAGAGGTTGTAACTCTGTGAGATGAACTCACAGATCAGAAAGAAGTTTCTCAGAAAGCTTCTTTCACGTTTTGAACGGATGAAATTTCCTTTATCAGCGTAGGCCTCATTGATCCAAAGAAGCCCTTCTCAGATTCCTCAAAGACAGTGTTAATGGACTGCTCCACGAAACATAGTGTAACTCTGTGAGATGAATTCACACATCACCAAGAAGTTTCAAGAAAGCTTCTTTCTAGTTTCATCTGTGGATATTTCCTTTGTCACTGTAATGTTCATTGCGCTATGAAGTATCTAATTGCAGATTTCCAGAAAACTGTGCTAACAAACTGATCACTGAAGAGAAAACGTGTAACTCTGTGGTTGCATTCACACATGGCAATGCAGTTTCTCAGAAAGCTTCTCTTTAGTTATTAGTGAGGATATTTCCTTTATCACCATGGGCCCCAATAGGCTCCCAAATATCACTTTGCAGATTCCACGAAAAGAGTGTTAGCAACTGCTTCGAGGCAGAGGTTGTAACTCTGTGAGATGAACTCACAGATCAGAAAGAAGTTTCTCAGAAAGCTTCTTTCTCATTTTTATTGGAAGATGTTTCCATTGGCCCCATGTTTTCAAAGGGATCGGGAATATCTGTTCTCAGATTCCACACAAATAGGCTAGGCCACGGCCCCACGAAATACCGCTGCAACTTGTGAGTTGAATTCACATCACATAGCGTTTCTCAGAAAGCTTCTTTCTTTAGTAAGACGAGGTTATTGTGGTCTTGGAGCGCCACCGTGTGTCCTATTGCAGATTCTGCGAAAATTCTGCTAGCGAGTTTCTCAGGTGGAAACAATGATGGACATCTGTGGGCTGAATTCACCCACAACAAAGAAGTTTTTGAGAAGCTTCTCTGCAGGTTTCTGAGGATAGTTCCTTATTCAGCATGCGATTCAACGATATCCAAGACATCACATCTGAGATTCCTCAAAATGAGTGCTAGGAAACTCCCCCGAGAACGGGTGATAGAACACTGTGAAATGAATTCACATATCACCAAAGCAGTTTCTCACAAGCTTGGTTCCGCTTTCTCTGAAGGATATTCCTTTCTCCTTCTATTCTTCAAAGCTATCTGAAATATCACTTCTCAGAATCCACGGAAACGTCCAAAGAAACGGCTCCAAAGAACACTGGCGTAAGTCTGTGAGTTGCATTCACACATGGCAATGCAGTTCTCAGAAAGCTTCTCTTTAGTTATATGTGAGGATATTTCCTTATTACCATGGGCCCCAATAGGCTCCCAAATATCACTTGCAGATTCCACGAAAAGAGTGTTAGCAAACTGCTTCTTGAGGCAGAGGTTGTAACTCTGTGAGATGAACTCACAGATCAGAAAGAAGTTTCTCAGAAAGCTTCTTTCACGTTTGAACGGATGAAATTTCCTTTATCAGCGTAGGCCTCAAATGATAAAGAAGCCCTTCTCAGATTCCTCAAAGACAGTGTTAATGGACTGCTCCACGAAACATAAGTGTAACTCTGTGAGATGAATTCACACATCACCAAGAAGTTTCTAAGAAAGCTTCTTTCTAGTTTTCATCTGGATATTTCATTTGTCATGTTATGTTCATTGCGCTATGAAGTATCTAATTGCAGATTTCCAGAAAACTGTGCTAACAAACTGATCACTGAAGAGAAACGTGTAACTCTGTGAGTTGCATTCACAATGGCAATGCAGTTTCTCAGAAAGCTTCTCTTAGTTATTATGTGAGGATATTTCCTTTATCACCATGGGCCCCAATAGGCTCCCAAATATCACTTTGCAGATTCCACGAAAAGAGTGTTAGCAAACTGCTTCTTGAGGCAGAGGTTGTAACTCTGTGAGATGAACTCACAGATCAGAAAGAAGTTTCTCAGAAAGCTTCTTCACGTTTTGAACGGATGAAATTTCCTTTATCAGCGTAGGCCTCAATGTGATCCAAAGAAGCCCTTCTCAGATTCCTCAAAGACAGTGTTAATGGACTGCTCCACGAAACATAAGTGTAACTCTGTGAGATGAATTCACACATCACCAAGAGTTTCTAAGAAAGCTTCTTTCTAGTTTCATCTCTGGATATTTCCTTTGTCACTGTAATGTTCATTGCGCTATGAAGTATCTAATTGCAGATTTCCAGAAAACTGTGCTAACAAACTGATCACTGAAGAGAACGTGTAACTCTGTGAGTTGCATTCACACTGGCAATGCAGTTTCTCAGAAAGCTTCTCTTTAGTTATTATGTGAGGATATTTCCTTTATTACCATGGGCCCCAATAGGCTCCCAAAATCACTTTGCAGATTCCACGAAAAGAGTGTTAGCAAACTGCTTCTTGAGGCAGAGGTTGTAACTCTGTGAGATGAACTCACAGATCAGAAAGAAGTTTCTCAGAAAGCTTCTTCTCATTTTTATTGGAAGATGTTTCCATTGGCCCCATTGTTTTCAAAGGGATCGGGAATATCTGTTCTCAGATTCCACACAAATAGGCCTAGGCCACGGCCCCACGAAATACCGCTGCAACTTAGTGAGTTGAATTCACACATCACATAGCGTTTCTCAGAAAGCTTCTTTCTTTAGTAAGACGAGGTTATTTGTGGTCTTGGAGCGCCACCGTGTGTCCTATTGCAGATTCTGCGAAAATTCTGCTAGCGAGTTCTCAGTGGAAACAATGATGGACATCTGTGGGCTGAATTCACCCACAACAAAGAAGTTTTTGAGAAGCCTTCTCTGCAGGTTTCTCTGAGGATAGTTCCTTATTCAGCATGCGATTCAACGATATCCAAGACATCACATCTGAGATTCCTCAAAATGAGTGCTAGGAAACTCCCCCGAGAACGGGTGATAGAACACTGTGAAATGAATTCACATATCACAAAGCAGTTTCTCACAAAGCTTGGTTCCGCTTTCTCTTGAAGGATATTTCCTTTCTCCTTCTATTCTTCAAAGCTATCTGAAATATCACTTCTCAGAATCCACGGAAACAGTCCAAAGAAACGGCTCCAAAGAACACTGGCGTAAGTCTGTGAGTTGCATTCACACATGGCAATGCAGTTTCTCAGAAAGCTTCTCTTTAGTTATTATGTGAGGATATTTCCTTTATCACCATGGGCCCCAATAGGCTCCCAAATATCACTTTGCAGATTCCACGAAAAGAGTGTTAGCAAACTGCTTCTTGAGGCAGAGGTTGAAACTCTGTGAGATGAACTCACAGATCAGAAAGAAGTTTCTCAGAAAGCTTCTTTCACGTTTGAACGGATGAAATTTCCTTTATCAGCGTAGGCCTCAAATGTGATCCAAAGAAGCCCTTCTCAGATTCCTCAAAGACAGTGTTAATGGACTGCTCCACGAAACATAAGTGTAACTCTGTGAGATGAATTCACACATCACCAAGAAGTTTCTAAGAAAGCTTCTTTCTAGTTTTCATCTGTGGAATTTCTTTGTCACTGTGTTCATTGCGCTATGAAGTATCTAATTGCAGATTTCCAGAAAACTGTGCTAACAAACTGATCACTGAAGAGAAAGTGTAACTCTGGATTGCATTCACACATGGCAATGCAGTTTCTCAGAAAGCTTCTCTTTAGTTATTATGTGAGGATATTTCCTTTATCACCATGGGCCCCAATAGGCTCCCAAATATCACTTTGCAGATTCCACGAAAAGAGTGTTAGCAAACTGCTTCTTGAGGCAGAGGTTGTAACTCTGTGAGATGAACTCACAGATCAGAAAGAAGTTCCTCAGAAAGCTTCTTTCACGTTTGAACGGATGAAATTTCCTTTATCAGCGTAGGCCTCAATGTGATCCAAAGAAGCCCTTCTCAGATTCCTCAAAGACAGTGTTAATGGACTGCTCCACGAAACATAAGTGTAACTCTGTGAGATGAATTCACACATCACCAAGAAGTTTCTAAGAAAGCTTCTTTCTATTTTCATCTGTGGATATTTCCTTTGTCACTGTAATGTTCATTGCGCTATGAAGTATCATTGCAGATTTCCAGAAAACTGTGCTAACAAACTGATCACTGAAGAGAACGTGTAACTCTGTGAGTTGCATTCACACATGGCAATGCAGTTTCTCAGAAAGCTTCCTTTAGTTATTATGTGAGGATATTTCCTTTATCACCATGGGCCCCAATAGGCTCCCAAATATCACTTTGCAGATTCCACGAAAGAGTGTTAGCAAACTGCTTCTTGAGGCAGAGGTTGTAACTCTGTGAGATGAACTCACAGATCAGAAAGAAGTTTCTCAGAAAGCTTCTTTCACGTTTTGAACGGATGAAATTTCCTTTATCAGCGTAGGCCTCAAGTGATCCAAAGAAGCCCTTCTCAGATTCCTCAAAGACAGTGTTAATGGACTGCTCCACGAAACATAAGTGTAACTCTGTGAGATGAATTCACACATCACCAAGAAGTTTCTAAGAAAGCTTCTTTCTAGTTTTCATCTCTGGATATTTCCTTTGTCACTGTAATGTTCATTGCGCTATGAAGTATCTAATTGCAGATTTCCAGAAAACTGTGCTAACAAACTGATCACTGAAGAGAAACGTGTAACTCTGTGAGTTGCATTCACACTTGGCAATGCAGTTTCTCAGAAAGCTTCTCTTTAGTTATTATGTGAGGATATTTCCTTTATCACCATGGGCCCCAATAGGCTCCCAAATATCACTTTGCAGATTCCACGAAAAGAGTGTTAGCAAACTGCTTCTTGAGGCAGAGGTTGAAACTCTGTGAGATGAACTCACAGATCAGAAAGAAGTTTCTCAGAAAGCTTCTTTCACGTTTTGAACGGATGAAATTTCCTTTATCAGCGTAGGCCTCAATGTGATCCAAAGAAGCCCTTCTCAGATTCCTCAAAGACAGTGTTAATGGACTGCTCCACGAAACATAAGTGTAACTCTGTGAGATGAATTCACACATCACCAAGAAGTTTCTAAGAAAGCTTCTTTCTAGTTTTCATCTGTGGATATTTCCTTTGTCACTGTAATGTTCATTGCGCTATGAAGTATCTAATTGCAGATTTCCAGAAAACTGTGCTAACAAACTGATCACTGAAGAGAAACGTGTAACTCTGTGAGTTGCATTCACACTTGGCAATGCAGTTTCTCAGAAAGCTTCTCTTTAGTTATTATGTGAGGATATTTCCTTTATCACCATGGGCCCCAATAGGCTCCCAAATATCACTTTGCAGATTCCACGAAAAGAGTGTTAGCAAACTGCTTCTTGAGGCAGAGGTTGTAACTCTGTGAGATGAACTCACAGATCAGAAAGAAGTTTCTCAGAAAGCTTCTTTCACGGTTTGAACGGATGAAATTTCCTTTATCAGCGTAGGCCTCAATGATCCAAAGAAGCCCTTCTCAGATTCCTCAAAGACAGTGTTAATGGACTGCTCCACGAAACATAAGTGTAACTCTGTGAGATGAATTCACACATCACCAAGAAGTTTCTAAGAAAGCTTCTTTCTAGTTTTCATCTGTGGATATTTCCTTTGTCACTGTAATGTTCATTGCGCTATGAAGTATCTAATTGCAGATTTCCAGAAAACTGTGCTAACAAACTGATCACTGAAGAGAAACGTGTAACTCTGTGAGTTGCATTCACACATGGCAATGCAGTTTCTCAGAAAGCTTCTCTTTAGTTAATTATGTGAGGATATTTCCTTTATTACCATGGGCCCCAATAGGCTCCCAAATATCACTTTGCAGATTCCACGAAAAGAGTGTTAGCAAACTGCTTCTTGAGGCAGAGGTTGTAACTCTGTGAGATGAACTCACAGATCAGAAAGAAGTTTCTCAGAAAGCTTCTTTCTCATTTTTATTGGAAGATGTTTCCATTGGCCCCATTGTTTTCAAAGGGATCGGGAATATCTGTTCTCAGATTCCACACAAATAGGCCTAGGCCACGGCCCCACGAAATACGCTGCAACTTAGTGAGTTGAATTCACACATCACATAGCGTTTCTCAGAAAGCTTCTTTCTTTAGTAAGACGAGGTTATTTGTGGTCTTGGAGCGCCACCGTGTGTCCTATTGCAGATTCTGCGAAAATTCTGCTAGCGAGTTTCTCAGTGGAAACAATGATGGACATCTGTGGGCTGAATTCACCCACAACAAAGAAGTTTTTGAGAAGCCTTCTCTGCAGGTTTCTCTGAGGATAGTTCCTTATTCAGCATGCGATTCAACGATATCCAAGACATCACATCTGAGATTCCTCAAAATGAGTGCTAGGAAACTCCCCGAGAACGGGTGATAGAACACTGTGAAATGAATTCACATATCACAAAGCAGTTTCTCACAAAGCTTGGTTCCGCTTTCTCTTGAAGGATATTTCCTTTCTCCTTCTATTCTTCAAAGCTATCTGAAATATCACTTCTCAGAATCCACGGAAACAGTCCAAAGAAACGGCTCCAAAGAACACTGGCGTAAGTCTGTGAGTTGCATTCACACATGGCAATGCAGTTTCTCAGAAAGCTTCTCTTTAGTTATTATGTGAGGATATTTCCTTTATCACCATGGGCCCCAATAGGCTCCCAAATATCACTTTGCAGATTCCACGAAAAGAGTGTTAGCAAACTGCTTCTTGAGGCAGAGGTTGTAACTCTGTGAGATGAACTCACAGATCAGAAAGAAGTTCTCAGAAAGCTTCTTTCACGTTTTGAACGGATGAAATTTCCTTTATCAGCGTAGGCCTCAATATGATCCAAGAAGCCCTTCTCAGATTCCTCAAAGACAGTGTTAATGGACTGCTCCACGAAACATAAGTGTAACTCTGTGAGATGAATTCACACATCACCAAGAAGTTTCTAAGAAAGCTTCTTTCTAGTTTTCATCTGTGATATTTCTTTGTCACTGTATGTTCATTGCGCTATGAAGTATCTAATTGCAGATTTCCAGAAAACTGTGCTAACAAACTGATCACGAAGAGAAACGTGTAACTCTGTGAGTTGCATTCACACATGGCAATGCAGTTTCTCAGAAAGCTTCTCTTTAGTTATTATGTGAGGATATTTCCTTTATCACCATGGGCCCCAATAGGCTCCCAAATATCACTTTGCAGATTCCACGAAAAGAGTGTTAGCAAACTGCTTCTTGAGGCAGAGGTTGTAACTCTGTGAGATGAACTCACAGATCAGAAAGAAGTTTCTCAGAAAGCTTCTTTCACGTTTGAACGGATGAAATTTCCTTTATCAGCGTAGGCCTCAAGTGTCTAAAGAAGCCCTTCTCAGATCCTCAAAGACAGTGTTAACGGACTGCTCCACGAAACATAAGTGTAACTCTGTGAGATGAATTCACACATCACCAAGAAGTTTCTAAGAAAGCTTCTTTCTAGTTTTCATCTGTGGATATTTCCTTTGTCACTGTAATGTTCATTGCGCTATGAAGTATCTAATTGCAGATTTCCAGAAAACTGTGCTAACAAACTGATCATGAAGAGAAACGTGTAACTCTGTGGGTTGCATTCACACATGGCAATGCAGTTTCTCAGAAAGCTTCTCTTTAGTTATTATGTGAGGATATTTCCTTTATTACCATGGGCCCCAATAGGCTCCCAAATCACTTTGCAGATTCCACGAAAAGAGTGTTAGCAAACTGCTTCTTGAGGCAGGTTGTAACTCTGTGAGATGAACTCACAGATCAGAAAGAAGTTTCTCAGAAAGCTTCTTTCACGTTTTGAACGGATGAAATTTCCTTTATCAGCGTAGGCCTCAATGTGATCCAAAGAAGCCCTTCTCAAATTCCTCAAAGACAGTGTTAATGGACTGCTCCACGAAACATAAGTGTAACTCTGTGAGATGAATTCACACATCACCAAGAAGTTTCTAAGAAAGCTTCTTTCTAGTTTTCATCTGTGGATATTTCCTTTGTCACTGTAATGTTCATTGCGCTATGAAGTATCTAATTGCAGATTTCCAGAAAACTGTGCTAACAAACTGATCACTGAAGAGAAACGTGTAACTCTGTGAGTTGCATTCACTTGGCAATGCAGTTTCTCAGAAAGCTTCTCTTTAGTTATTATGTGAGGATATTTCCTTTATCACCATGGGCCCCAATAGGCTCCCAAATATCACTTTGCAGATTCCACGAAAAGATTGTTAGCAAACTGCTTCTTGAGGCAGAGGTTGTAACTCTGTGAGATGAACTCACAGATCAGAAAGAAGTTTCTCAGAAAGCTTCTTTCACGTTTTGAACGGATGAAATTTCCTTTATCAGCGTAGGCCTCAATGTGATCCAAAGAAGCCCTTCTCAGATTCCTCAAAGACAGTGTTAATGGACTGCTCCACGAAACATAAGTGTAACTCTGTGAGATGAATTCACACATCACCAAGAAGTTTCTAAGAAAGCTTCTTTCTAGTTTTCATCTGTGGATATTTCCTTTGTCACTGTAATGTTCATTGCGCTATGAAGTATCTAATTGCAGATTTCCAGAAAACTGTGCTAACAAACTGATCACTGAAGAGAAACGTGTAACTCTGTGAGTTGCATTCACTTGGCAATGCAGTTTCTCAGAAAGCTTCTCTTTAGTTATTATGTGAGGATATTTCCTTTATCACCATGGGCCCCAATAGGCTCCCAAATATCACTTTGCAGATTCCACGAAAAGAGTGTTAGCAAACTGCTTCTTGAGGCAGAGGTTGTAACTCTGTGAGATGAACTCACAGATCAGAAAGAAGTTTCTCAGAAAGCTTCTTTCACGTTTTGAACGGATGAAATTTCCTTTATCAGCGTAGGCCTCAATGTGATCCAAAGAAGCCCTTCTCAAATTCCTCAAAGACAGTGTTAACGGACTGCTCCACGAAACATAAGTGTAACTCTGTGAGATGAATTCACACATCACCAAGAAGTTTCTAAGAAAGCTTTTTCTAGTTTTCATCTGTGGATATTTCTTGTCACTGTAATGTTCATTGCGCTATGAAGTATCTAATTGCAGATTTCCAGAAAACTGTGCTAACAAACTGATCACTGAAGAGAAACGTGTAACTCTGTGAGTTGCATTCACACATGGCAATGCAGTTTCTCAGAAAGCTTCTCTTAGTTATTATGTGAGGATTTCTTTATCACCATGGGCCCCAATAGGCTCCCAAATATCACTTTGCAGATTCCACGAAAAGAGTGTTAGCAAACTGCTTCTTGAGGCAGAGGTTGTAACTCTGTGAGATGAACTCACAGATCAGAAAGAAGTTTCTCAGAAAGCTTCTTTCACGTTTTGAACGGATGAAATTTCCTTTATCAGCGTAGGCCTCAATGTGATCCAAAGAAGCCCTTCTCAGATTCCTCAAAGACAGTGTTAATGGACTGCTCCACGAAACATAAGTGTAACTCTGTGAGATGAATTCACACATCACCAAGAAGTTTCTAAGAAAGCTTCTTTCTAGTTTTCATCTGGATATTTCCTTTGTCACTGTAATGTTCATTGCGCTATGAAGTATCTAATTGCAGATTTCCAGAAAACTGTGCTAACAAACTGATCACTGAAGAGAAACGTGTAACTCTGTGAGTTGCATTCACACATGGCAATGCAGTTTCTCAGAAAGCTTCTCTTTAGTTATTATGTGAGGATATTTCCTTTATCACCATGGGCCCCAATAGGCTCCCAAATATCACTTTGCAGATTCCACGAAAAGAGTGTTAGCAAACTGCTTCTTGAGGCAGAGGTTGTAACTCTGTGAGATGAACTCACAGATCAGAAAGAAGTTTCTCAGAAAGCTTCTTTCACGTTTTGAACGGATGAAATTTCCTTTATCAGCGTAGGCCTCAATGATCCAAAGAAGCCCTTCTCAGATTCCTCAAAGACAGTGTTAATGGACTGCTCCACGAAACATAAGTGTAACTCTGTGAGATGAATTCACACATCACCAAGAAGTTTCTAAGAAAGCTTCTTCTAGTTTTCATCTGGATATTCCTTTGTCACTGTAATGTTCATTGCGCTATGAAGTATCTAACTGCAGATTTCCAAAAACTGTGCTAACAAACTGATCACTGAAGAAAAACGTGTAACTCTGTGAGTTGCATTCACACTTGGCAATACAGTTTCTCAGAAAGCTTCTCTTTAGTTATTATGTGAGGATATTTCCTTTATCACCATGGGCCCCAATAGGCTCCCAAATATCACTTTGCAGATTCCACGAAAAGATTGTTAGCAAACTGCTTCTTGAGGCAGAGGTTGTAACTCTGTGAGATGAACTCACAGATCAGAAAGAAGTTTCTCAGAAAGCTTCTTTCTCATTTTTATTGGAAGATGTTTCCATTGGCCCCATTGTTTTCAAAGGGATCGGGAATATCTGTTCTCAGATTCCACACAAATAGGCCTAGGCCACGGCCCCACGAAATACCGCTGCAACTTAGTGAGTTGAATTCACACATCACATAGCGTTTCTCAGAAAGCTTCTTTCTTTAGTAAGACGAGGTTATTTGTGGTCTTGGAGCGCCACCGTGTGTCCTATTGCAGATTCTGCGAAAATTCTGCTAGCGAGTTTCTCAGTGGAAACAATGATGGACATCTGTGGGCTGAATTCACCCACAACAAAGAAGTTTTTGAGAAGCCTTCTCTGCAGGTTTTCTGAGGATAGTTCCTTATTCAGCATGCGATTCAACGATATCCAAGACATCACATCTGAGATTCCTCAAAATGAGTGCTAGGAAACTCCCCCGAGAACGGGTGATAGAACACTGTGAAATGAATTCACATATCACAAAGCAGTTTCTCACAAAGCTTGGTTCCGCTTTCTCTTGAAGGATATTTCCTTTCTCCTTCTATTCTTCAAAGCTATCTGAAATATCACTTCTCAGAATCCACGGAAACAGTCCAAGAAACGGCTCCAAAGAAACTGGCGTAAGTCTGTGAGTTGCATTCACACATGGCAATGCAGTTCTCAGAAAGCTTCTCTTTAGTTATTATGTGAGGATATTTCCTTTATTACCATGGGCCCCAATAGGCTCCCAAATATCACTTTGCAGATTCCACGAAAAGAGTGTTAGCAAACTGCTTCTTGAGGCAGAGGTTGTAACTCTGTGAGATGAACTCACAGATCAGAAAGAAGTTTCTCAGAAAGCTTCTTTCACGTTTTGAACGGATGAAATTTCCTTTATCAGCGTAGGCCTCAATGTGATCCAAAGAAGCCCTTCTCAGATTCCTCAAAGACAGTGTTAATGGACTGCTCCACGAAACATAAGTGTAACTCTGTGAGATGAATTCACACATCACCAAGAAGTTTCTAAGAAAGCTTCTTTCTAGTTTTCATCTGTGGATATTTCCTTTGTCACTGTAATGTTCATTGCGCTATGAAGTATCTAATTGCAGATTTCCAGAAAACTGTGCTAACAAACTGATCATGAAGAGAAACGTGTAACTCTGTGGTTGCATTCACACTGGCAATGCAGTTTCTCAGAAAGCTTCTCTTTAGTTATTATGTGAGGATATTTCCTTTATCACCATGGGCCCCAATAGGCTCCCAAATATCACTTTGCAGATTCCACGAAAAGAGTGTTAGCAAACTGTCTTGAGGCAGAGGTTGTAACTCTGTGAGATGAACTCACAGATCAGAAAGAAGTTTCTCAGAAAGCTTCTTTCACGTTTTGAACGGATGAAATTTCCTTTATCAGCGTAGGCTCAATATGATCCAAAGAAGCCCTTCTCAGATTCCTCAAAGACAGTGTTAATGGACTGCTCCACGAAACATAAGTGTAAACTCTGTGAGATGAATTCACACATCACCAAGAAGTTTCTAAGAAAGCTTCTTTCTAGTTTTCATCTGTGGATATTTCTTTGTCACTGTAATGTTCATGCGCTATGAAGTATCTAATTGCAGATTTCCAGAAAACTGTGCTAACAAACTGATCACTGAAGAGAAACGTGTAACTCTGTGAGTTGCATTCAACACTTGGCAATGCAGTTTCTCAGAAAGCTTCT
>NW_022144616.1:0-38088 GCF_007565055.1 Rhinopithecus roxellana
GGTCTTTCTCTGTTCCCGACAAAAAGGCTGGAGTGCTCAGGTGTAATATTGCTCACTGCAGCCTCAAACTCCACCCAAGTGATCCTCCCATCTCACCTTTTTCAGTAGCTGGGTCTAGCCATGTATCCGCACACCCTGGCTTATTTATATTTTTGAAGAGATGGGTTTCTTTATATTGCCTAGGCTGGTCTTGAACTCCTCAGCTCAACAGAGTTGCCTGTCTTGGCCTCCAAGGGCTGGGTGTAAGGCATCAGCCACGGGTATGGTTCTTCGTCTTTTATAATATCCCATCTCTCCAGTTGAGATGGTACCGCACTCTCTTCGTTTTGTTCATTTTTTGATTTGTTGACTAGATGATGTACATGCTTATATTGTGTTTGATTCTTTTCGCTTGTATGTTTGATTGCTTTTTTTTTTTTTTTTTTTGTTTTATGTATTTTTTTTTTTTTTTTTTTTTTTTTTTTGAGACAGAGTCTCGCTCTGTCACACAGGCTAGATGCAGGGGTGTGATCTCTCTCACTGCAACCTCCCTCCCAGTTCAAGCGATTCTCCTGCCTCAGCCTCCAGAGTAGCTGGGATTACAGGCACATCTACCATGCCCGGCTAATTTTTGTATTTTTAGTAGAGATGAGGTTTTGGCATGTTGACTGGGCTGGTCTTGAACTCATGACCTCATGATCTGCCCACCCTGCCTCCCAAGATATTGAGCTTTTTTTCATGTGCTTGTTGCCACATTCCTTTGAAAAGTGTCTGTTCAGTCCTTTGCCTACTTTCTATGGATTGAACTTTTTTTTTATTATAATCGCTTAACTTTAATAAAATAGTATTGATTGATGCAGATGTGATTGTGTTTTGTCACAAAAATTATGGCAAAAACCACTAACTTTTTGCCAACCTAATGATTGATGTGCTTCCATTGTGTTACCAAGCATAGGCTCTGCTGCTCAGCGCTTGCAATGTCAATGACAACGATGAAGCACCATGAAAGGAAAGAGATTTTACTTACCAATTAGCAGTGAGAAAATGGTCTAGGCTCCTGCCTTAAACCATTTCAGAGTTCTGGGTTGACTAGGTACGTAAAAAGGGAGACACAGTAGGAGGGCATGTAAGAGCACGAGGAGGTGCTGGTCTACATGCTTGTTCGGTGTCTTACCTGAGTTATTGCCCCACATAGTAAATAGACTGGTGCCATCTTGGCAATGAGTAATCTTTTTTTGTTGTTGTTGTTGAGATGGAGTCTCAGTCTGTCACCAAGCTGGAGTGCAGTGTGCAATCTCAGCTCACTGCAACCCCCTGCCTCCGGGTTCAAGTGATCTCTTACCTCAGTCTCCTGAGCAGTTGGGACCACAGGTGTGCATCACCATGCCCAGCTAATTTTTGTATTTTAGTAGAAAAGGGTTTCACCATGTTGGCCAGGATGGTCCTGATTCTCTGACCTTGTGATCTGCCTGCCTCAGCCTCCCAAGGTGCTGAGATTACAGGAGTGAGCCACCACACCCAACCGGTTAGAATAATGTTTGGAAGATTACTGATAAGGAATTCCGTTGCTAACTGATTGTTTCAAGATTTATCTCTGAACTTCTAAGGATAATAAATAGGAAACATTGTGCAAAGGGTACTAGTGAAAGAAAGAACATAAAGATACTATTTTATCATTACAAGAATCGGGCACCAAGAGAGAGGAAGAGAGAAAAAAAGAAAAAGAAAAATAAGAAAAATAATAAGAAAAAAAAACCTTTAAAAATAGGATACTTGTTTACGACTGTCGCACTTAATAGTAGAACACTGGAAAATTTATCACTACATTCAGAAAACATAAAGCAAGTCTATTGCCACCATTGCTATTATTAACTTTTTTCTAGAAGTACTAGTCATGTAATACACAAGAAATCTATATTTATATGTATAAAATATTTTTGTTAAGGAAGAGGCAAAATTTTATTTTAAAAATGATGAGATCATGTAACTGGAATAACTAAGTATGTCATTTTAACACTATCATATTAACAAATGAAGATAAAACTCCTAAATTATTCTTAGTCAATAAGAATAATGGTATAACATCTATTCATTCAAATTTAATCTATGGAGTTAATATGATTAATAAATAATGGTTGATGTTTTGTTTCTTTGATACTTAAATTGATTTTTAAACCTCCAATAACTAATAATTACAAAAATTGAAATAATAAATAATGATAAATACAAATGATAATTAAGAATGCTATTTCTATGGCTGGGCGCGGTGACTCACGCATGTAATCCCAGCACTTTGGGAGGCCAATGCGGGTGGATCACCTGAGGTCAGGAGTTTGAGACTAGCTTGGCCAACATGGTGAAACCCCGTCTTTACAAAAACACACAAAAAATTAGCCAAGCATGATGGTGCATGCCTGTAATCCCAGCTACTCAGGACGGTGAGGCAAGAGAATCGCTTGAACCTGGGAGGCAGAGGTTGCAGTGAGCCGAGATTGTGCCATTGCACTCCAGCCTGGGTGACAGAGCAAGACTCCATCTCAAAAAAAAAAAAAAAAAAAAAATACTATTTCTATTTATATTAAAACACATTACAAATACATAGTAATAAAAACTTTGGATCTTAATACACAGTCAGCAAGCAGATATATGAAACAGGTAAAGATTTCATAAAATATATTAAAGTTGCCATTTAAATTTAATGAGAAAGCTATGAATTAATAAACAGACAACTGAAACCGAAGTAAAAATAAAATAATGCTAGACCTTGATAATATTCATTATATCACACTGTCAAAACTAGAGGACAACATGGAGGAATTTATTTTATAATCTTGGAGTAGAAAACTTTTTTTCTAGGAAAAAAAATTCAGAATCCATAAAAAAAGACAGCTTATAACCTTGTGATTATATAAAAATTTTAAATGTATATATGAAAAAATGAACATAAAATATACGAGAAAAAAACAAACAACCCCATCAAAAAGTGGGGAAAGGATATGAACAGACATTTCTCAAAAGAAGATATTCATACAGCCAACAGACACATGAAAAAATGCTCATCATCACTCGCCATCAGAGAAATGCAAATCAAAACCACAATGAGATACCATCTCACACCAGTTAGAATGGCAATCATTAAGAAGTCAGGAAACAACAGGTGTTGGAGAGGATGTGGAGAAATAGGAACACTTTTACACTGTTGGTGGGATTGTAAACTAGTTCAACCATTATGGAAAACAGTATGGCAATTCCTCAAGGATCTAGAACTAGATGTACCATATGACCCAGCCATCCCACTACTGGGTATATACCCAAAGGATTATAAATTATTCTACTACAAAGACACATGCACACGTATGTTTATTGCGGCACTATTCACAATAGCAAAGACTTGGAATCAACCCAAATGTCCATCTGTGACAGACTGGATTAAGAAAATGTGACACAAATACTTATCAAACTGAGAGACACATAAAGAGAAATTAAGGATCAGCAAAAAAAATAAATAAATAAATAAATAAAAAAAATAAAAAATCAGAAACCGAGTAGGAAATAGAATAGACCAAGGATATGGATATGGAGGTAGCAATACTTAAGGTAAAATATAGTATAAATATATGAAATAATTCACTCACAATTGAAATAAACTGACCCCAAAATAAAGTAAATTAAAGTCTCATATCACCCTTCCAACAAAAATAAATCAACAATCGGCCAGGCGCAGTGACTACTCACGCCTGTAATCCCAGCAGTTTGGGAAGCCGAGCTCAAACAGATTGCTTGAGTACAAGAGTTTAGAGACCAGCCTGGGAAACATGGCAAAACCACATATATCTCTACAAAAATTTAAAACAGAAAAAGGAATACAAAACTTAGCTGGGCGAGGTGGTGAGCCCCTGTAATCCTAGCTACTCAGGAGGATGAGGTGGGACGATCACCTGAGCCCAAGAAGTTGAGGCTGCAGTAAGTGTAGATCACTGGGCTTAGGAGTTGAGACTCTTTCTTAAAGCAAACAAACAAACAAAGAACCCAAGGTATCCAATAATGATAAATGTACTCTTTATTTCTTATTTCTGCTTCCTTTTTAAAAAACTTTTTCTCAGACAGATACTCTCTACTAGTTAGCATCTATCAGTTCCACATTAACATCCTACTCTAAAAACACTAATGGAAATAAAACATCTTTTTTTTTTCTAATTATGTTGGCAGAAGTCCTAGTCATGATTATCACTGGACCAGGGTGGTCATGTGGTCTCTGCTGCTATAATTGCAGTATTAATATGGTGGAACCCTTATGGAACTATTGCGACTCCAGTGTTATCCAAGCCACATGGAGACCTGTAGAATGAGACTGTTTCCAAGAAAAATGAAGTCTTGTTACAGATGAAGTTTCAGGCTTCTCTGAGAAAAATGTTAAAGCTAGTTGAATCCTCTCATTTCCCTGCAAAGAGGACTGGTCCGCTGAATCCACCACAGCACTCAAACCCTGTTACACGAAGAGACAGGATAACAGGAAGGAAGGAGTAGCATTGGAGTTATGCTCGCAAACTGGTCTGTCCTAGATTACTGCTGACTTGGGACAAGACTGTTATCTCCTTTGATCTCAGGTTTCCCCACTTGTATGAAATGGAGATAATGATATGTATCTCACAGCGTCACTGAATGAAGTTTGAATAGAAAGAATTCATCATGTTTCTGGAATCATAGCTTTTGCTTCTTATTTGTTAGTTCCACTTCCCATTCCTCTTACATATGCCTAGTCTGTGCTCTTAACTGCCCCATGCTATTCTGACCTTTTTCTTAACTTGGAGTGCTTGCTGACATGCTCGCTTTCCATTTTCTATCCCAGCAGTTGTCTTTATTGGAAATACTTTAGAATTTTTATTTTCCAAAATAAAAGTTGGTGCTACACCAGGCGACTTCACAGCGGACAGCCTCTGTACTCTGTGCAAAGGATACTGAACACAGAATTCCTGAGATTAGATCCATAGATACCTGAGGGAGTGAGCCCCTGTGGCTGACAGTGTATTAGGTTAGTACTGACTGTGACCCATGTTGAATGGGTAGATAGCAGTGGAGATTGAATATTGTCCTTTGCAAATGACCTGTGCTAGTCCCTAATCCTGAAAACAATAGTGAACAAATCTGATGATTATCCTCCTAGTGAATGAAGGCAAAGGATCCTGAATTTAGGGGTTATCTGGCTACAGAAGTCTAAGGGGTCCGAGAAGGGATGTGCTGGCCCAACTAATGAATAATAATGAGGAAAGGGGCTGAGATGAACTCCAAACTGTTTTGGAATATGCAAATGATTATTATAACAACACAGAAACCCTGTAAACATATTTTCATTAAGTATGGAGAACTGAAGTCAACATCTTTTCTGTTATCATGCTAACTAATTCTAGGAGGCAGCATATTTTCATGCTTTTGTGCTAAAATAATCTGGACCAGGCAAAAATAATTTAGCTGCTTGTTCCAAGAAATTCTTGTTCTTGTGAACCAACTAAACAGCTTCCTTATCAAAATGAATAGTTTTCCTCATCAAGAATCACTTGCAGGAACCTCGCTTCACTTCACTGCAACCATTCATTCAAAGTTACTAGGTCAATATACTCTGCCTTCTTAACCTCAACCAGTTTCCTGCCTTACAAGTCTTATCTTAAAATCACCCAGTCCAGCCCACATATCCTGTAAAGGCCAGTTCCCAATTATCCCATTTTGAGATATTATTGAGAATTGGTCAAGGCGATGGTCTCTTCTATGGCATAATTTTGCTTGAATAAAGATTTTGCTGGAGGTCTCTTGGGAAGTGACAATTGTTATCAATAAATACAGTAGTGGGCAATATATCAGAAGAAACCAGATGTTAAAATCAAGGTTGCCAGTTAACTTTCTCATGGGTGCTGCACATCATCACCTTTACTTAAATGATAAAAAAAAAAAAAAAAAAAAAAGTATTGAGACGGAGTCTCGCTCTGTCGCCCAGGCTGGAGTGCAGTGGCCGGATCTCAGCTCACTGCAAGCTCCGCCTCCCGGGTTCACGCCATTCTCCTGCCTCAGCCTCCCGAGTAGCTGGGACTACAGGCGCCCGCCACCTCGCCCGGCTATTTTTTTGTATTTTTTAGTAGAGACGGGGTTTCACCGTGTTAGCCAGGATGGTCTCGATCTCCTGACCTCGTGATCCACCCGTCTCGGCCTCCCAAAGTGCTGGGATTACAGGCTTGAGCCACCGCGCCCGGCCATGATAATACTTTTTAAAGCCACAGTCATTTAATGCGCTCTTTTCTATATATGAATGAAGAAAATTGACATCCAAAGATGTTAACAGAGTCGTCAACATTGATACATGTTAACAGAAATTAAATTAAAGAGAAAGCCGGAACTAGAATTATTTCCCAACTGTT
The DNA here is from genome assembly GCF_007565055.1 of Rhinopithecus roxellana. Classification (NCBI taxonomy): domain Eukaryota; kingdom Metazoa; phylum Chordata; class Mammalia; order Primates; family Cercopithecidae; genus Rhinopithecus; species Rhinopithecus roxellana. The sequence goes on from NW_022144616.1 coordinate 6,387, forward strand.
AAACATAATTGTTCTATTAAAATAATGCCTATCTCTGAAGATCTCTTTATCTAGCATCTATCTATCTATCTATCTATCTATCTATCTATCTATCTATCTATCTATCTATATGTATGTATGTATGTATATATTTTATAGTATAAACACATTTTAAAATATAAGTCTCCAAATTATGAAATTATGAAATGCTATATGTTATTTAAGCACTTTTAAAATGGTAAAACAGATAAAAATGTTACCAAAATATACAAACCATTTATTTTAGGGATTTGAGCACAATTCTCGAGTACAATTTTCCAAATTTACAACGAGAATGACTTAGAACTCATATTAAAATTATATATGCCCTTTTGACTTAGGATTGTCTTGGCAATGCGGGCTCTGTTTTGGTTCCATATGAACTTTAAAGCCGTTTTTTCCAATTCTGTGAAGAAACTCATTGGAAGCTTGATGGGGATGGCATTGAATCTATAAATAACCTTGGGCAGTATGGCCATTTTCACGATATTGATTCTTCCTATCCATGAGCATGGTATGTTCTTCCATTTGTTTGTGTCGTCTTTTATTTCACTGAGCAGTGGTTTGTAGTTCTCCTTGAAGAGGTCCTTGACATCCCTTGTAAGTTGGATTCCTAGGTATTTTATTCTCTTTGAAGCAATTGTGAATGGAAGTTCATTCCTGATTTGGCTCTCTGCTTGTCTGTTACTGGTGTATAAGAATGCTTGTGATTTTTGCACATTAATTTTGTATCCTGAGACTTTGCTGAAGTTGCTTATCAGCTTAAGGAGATTTTGGGCTGAGACAATGGGGTTTTCTAAATATACAATCATGTCATCTGCAAACAGGGACAATTTGACTTCTTCTTTTCCTAACTGAATACCCTTGATTTCTTTCTCTTGCCTGATTGCCCTAGCCAGAACTTCCAACACTATGTTGAATAGGAGTGGTGAGAGAGGGCATCCCTGTCTTGTACCAGTTTTCAAAGGGAATTTTTCCAGTTTTTGCCCATTCAGTATGATATTAGCTGTGGGTTTGCCATAAATAGCTCTTATTATTTTGAGGTACGTTCCATCAATACCGAATTTATTGAGCGTTTTTAGCATGAAGGGCTGTTGGATTTTGTCAAAAGCCTTTTCTGCATCTATTGAGATAATCATGTGCTTCTTGACTTTGGTTCTGTTTATATGCTGGATTATGTTTATTGATTTTTGAATGTTGAACCAGCCTTGCATCCCAGGGATGAAGCCCACTTGATCATGGTGGATAAACTTTTGATGTGCTGCTGAATCCGGTTTGCCAGTATTTTATTGAGGATTTTTGCATCGATGTTCATCAGGGATATTGGTCTAAAATTCTCTTTTTTTGTTGTGTCTCTGCCAGGCTTTGGTATCAGGATGATGTTGGCCTCATAAAATGAGTTAGGGAGGATTCCCTCTTTTTCAATTGATTGGAATAGTTTCAGAAGGAATGGTACCAGCTCCTCCTTGTACCTCTGGTAGAATTCAGGTGTGAATCCATCTGGTCCTGGACTTTTTTTTGGTGGGTAGGTTATTAATTGTTGCCTCAATTTCAGAGCCTGCTATTGGTCTATTCAGGGATTCAACTTCTTCCTGGTTTAGTCTTGGAAGAGTGTAAGTGTCCAGGAAATTATCCATTTCTTCTAGATTTTCTAGTTGATTTGCGTAGAGGTGTTTATAGTATTCTCTGCTGGTAGTTTGTATTTCTGTGGGGTCGGTGGTGATATCCCCTCTATCATTTTTTATTGCATCTACTTGATTCCTCTCTCTTTTCTTCTTTATTAGTCTTGCTAGTGGTCTGTCAATTTTGTTGATCTTTTCAAAAAACCAACTCCTGGCTTCATTGATTTTTTTGGAGGGTTTTTTCTGTCTCTGTCTCCTTCAGTTCTGCTCTGATCGTAGTTATTTCTTGCCTTCTGCTAGCTTTTGAATGTGTTTGCTCTTGCTTCTCCAGTTCTTTTCATTGTGATGTTAGAGTGTCAATTTTAGATCTTTCCTGCTTTCTCTTGTGGGCATTTAGTGCTATAAATTTCCCTCTACACACTGCTTTAAATGTGTCCCAGAGATTCTGGTATGTTGTATCTTTGTTGTCATTGGTTTCAAAGAACATCTTTATTTCTGCCTTCATGTCGTTATGTACCCAGTAGTCATTCAGGAGCAGGTTGTTCAGTTTCCATGTAGTTGAGCGGTTTTGATTGGGTTTCTTAGTCCTGAGTTCTAGTTTGATTGCACTGTGGTCTGAGAGACAGTTTGTTATTATTTTTGTTCTTGTACATTTGCTGAGGAGTGCTTTACTTCCAATTATGTGGTCAATTTTGGAATAAGTGCAATGTGGTGCTGAGAAGAATGTATATTCTGTTGATTTGGGGTGGAGAGTTCTATAGATGTCTATTAGGTCCACTTGGTGCAGAGATGATTTCAATTCCTGGATATCCTTGTTAACTTTCTGTCTCATTGATCTGTCTAATGTTGACAGTGGAGTGTTGAAGTCTCCCATTATTATTGTATGGGAGTCTAAGTCTCTTTGTAAGTCTCTAAGGACTTGCTTTATGAATTTGGGTGCTCCTGTATTGGGTACATATATATTTAGGATACTTAGCTCTTCCTGTTGAATTGATCCCTTTGCCATTATGTAATGGCCTTGTCTCTTTGGATCTTTGATGGTTTAAAGTCTGTTTTATCAGAGACAAGGATTGCAACCCCTGCTTTTTTTTGTTCTCCATTTGCTTGGTAGATCTTCCTCCATCCCTTTATTTTGAGCCTATGTATGTCTCTGCATGTGAGATGGGTCTCCTGAATACAGAAGACTGATGGGTCTTGACTCTTTATCCAGTTTGCCAGTCTGTGTCTTTTAATTGGAGCATTTACTCCATTAACATTTAAGGTTAATATTGTTATGTGTGAACTTGATCCTGCCATTATGATATTAACTGGTTATTTTGCTCGTTAGTTGATGCAGTTTCTTCCTAGCCTCGATGGTCTTTACATTTTGGCATATTTTTGCAATGGCTGGTACTGGTTGTTCCTTTCCATGTTTAGGGCTTCCTTCAGGGTCTCTTGTAGGGCAGGCCTGGTGGTGACAAAATCTCTAAGCATTTGCTTATCTGTAAAGGATTTTATTTCTCCTTCACTTATGAAACTTAGTTTGGCTGGATATGAAATTCTGAGTTTAAAATTCTTTTCTTTAAGAACGTTGAATATTGGCCCCCACTCTCTTCTGGCTTGTAGAGTTTCTGCCGAGAGATCTGCTGTTAGTCTGATGGGCTTCCCTTTGTGGGTAACCCGACCTTTCTCTCTGGCTGCCCTTATGATTTTTTCTTTCATTTCATCTTTGGTGAATCTGGCAATTATGTGTCTTGGAGTTGCTGTTCTGGAGGAGTATCTTTGTGGTGTTCTCTGTATTTCCTGAATTTGAATGTTGGTCCTGCCCTACTAGGTTGGGGAAGTTCTCCTGGATGATATCCTGAAGAGTGTTTTCCAACTTGGTTCCATTTTCCCCCTCACTTTCAGGCACCCCAATCAGACGTAGATTTGGTCTTTTTACATAATCCCATACTTCTTGCAGGCTTTGTTCATTCCTTTTTCTTCTTTTTCTTTTGGTTTCTCTTCTCGCTTCATTTCATTCATTTGATCCTCAATCGCTGATACTCTTTCTTCCAGTTGATCGAGTCGGTTACTGAAGCTTGCGCATTTGTCACGTATTTCTCGTGTCATGGTTTTCATCTCTGTCATTTCGTTTATGACCTTCTCTGCATTAATTATTCTAGCTATCAATTCTTCCACTCTTTTTTCAAGATTTTTAGTTTCTTTGCGCTGGGTACGTAATTCCTCCTTTAGCTCTGAGAAATTTGATGGACTGAAGCCTTCTTCTCTCATCTCGTCAAAGTCATTCTCTGACCAGCTTCGATCCGTTGCTGACGATGAGCTGCGCTCCTTTGCAGGGGGAGATGCGCTCTTATTTTTTGAATTTCCAGCTTTTCTGCCCTGCTTCTTCCCCATCTTTGTGGTTTTATCTGTCTCTGGTCTTTGATGATGGTGATGTACTGATGGGGTTTTGGTATAGGTGTTCTTCCTGTTTGATAGTTTTCCTTCTAATAGTCAGGACCCTCAGCTGTAGGTCTGTTGGAGATTGCTTGAGGTCCACTCCAGACCCTGTTTGCCTGGGTATCAGCAGCAGAGGTTGCAGAAGATAGAATATTGCTGAACAGCGAGTGTACCTGTCTGATTCTTCCTTTGGAAGCTTCCTCTCAGGGGTGTACTCCACCCTGTGAGGTGTGGGGTGTCAGACTGCCCCTAGTGGGGGATTTCTCCCAGTTAGGCTACTCAGGGGTCAGGGACCCACTTGAGCAGGCAGTCTGTCCGTTCTCAGATCTCAATCTCCGTGTTGGGAGATCCACTGCTCTCTTCAAAGCTGTCAGACAGAGTCGTTCAGGTCTGCACAGGCCTCTGCTGTTTCCCCTGTTTTTTTTTTTTAGCTGTTCCCTGTCCCCAGAGGTGGAATCTACTGAGACAGGCAGGTTTCCTTGAGCTGCTGTGAGCTCCACCCAGTTCGAGCTTCCCAGCAGCTTTGTTTACCTACTTAAGCCTCAGCAATGGCGGGCACCCCTCCCCCAGCCTCGCTGCTGCCTTGTGGTTAGATCGCAGACTGCTTTGCTAGCAATGAGGGAGGCTCCATGGCCATGGGACCCTCCCGGCCAGGTGTGGGTATAATCTCCTGGTGTGCCCGTTTGCTTGAAGCGCAGTATTGGGGTGGGAATTACCCGATTTTCCAGGTGTTGTGTGTCTCAGTTCGCCTGGCTAGGAAAAGGGATTCCCTTCCCTCTTGCACTTCCCAGGTGAGGCAATGCCTCGCCCTGCTTCAGCTCTTGCTGGTCGGGCTGCAGCAGCTGACCAGCACCAATTGTCCAGCGCTCCCCAGTGAGATGACCCCAGTTGAAAATGCAGAAATCACCGGTCTTTTGTGTCGCTCGCGCTGGGAGTTGGAGACTGGAGCTGTTCCTATTCGGCCATCTTGCTCCTCCGCCTCCCCACGTTTTGCGTTTTTTAATTTCAAATTCCATTTGTTCATTGCCAGTATATATAAAAGCAATTAACTTTCTGATATTAATTTAGTATTCTGAAACCTTGCTATAATCATATAATAGATCCAGAATATTTTGTTACTTTGAATTTTATATATTGATGAGCAAGTCTTCTGCAAAAAAACCCCAGTATTTTTATTTTTATTTCTGTGTTTCTAATCCATATATCTTACATTTTATTTTATTGTCTCCCTGCATTTCCTAGGACTTCCAGGAAAATGTCAAAAATCAGTGGTGAGAGGAAATATTCTTGACTTGTTCTTAGTAGAAAAGCTTCTAGCTTCTCACCATGAAGTGTGATGTTAGCTTTAAGCTCTTTGTAGTTATTTTTGATGAAGTTGTAGAATTTTCTTCTCTATTCCAAGTTTACCGAAAATTTTTGTTATAAGCAGGTTTTGGATTTTGTCAGATTTTTTTTGTATATCTACTTATGGGATCATGTAATTTTTCTATTTCAGCCTGTTGATGGATTATATTAATTGGTTTTCAAATACTGAATCAGCTTTGCATACCTGAGTAAAATCGTACTTGGCTGTGATATATCATTATGTTTGTACCTTGTTATATTGAATTTGGTAATATTTCATTGAAAATGTTTGCATCTGTGTTCATAAGAGATATTGATATGTAGTTTTTTGGTACTGTCTTTGGGTGTTAAGATAATGATGGCTTCATAGACTGAGTTAAGAAGTTATTCTCCCTGTTTTTATGTTCAGAAAGAACTTATAGATAATTGGTTTAATCTCTTCCCAAATGTTTGGTAAAATTCACCAATGAAACTATATGGGCCTGGTGCTTTCTGCTTCAGGAGATTATTAATAATTTCTTTAATAGATATAGGTCTGTTCAAAGCATCTATTTTTTCTTGATTGAGCTTCAGAAGATTACGGCTTTCAAAGAATTGGTCTGTTTTATCTAGGTTATCAAATTTGTGGGCATAGGATTATTCATAATATTTCTTTATTATCCTTTTAAGATTCATAGAATCTGCAATAATATAACCTTTTATTTCTGATATGAGTAATTTCTATCTGCTCTCTTTTTACCTTAATAAGCATTATTGTAGGCTTTTTAATTTTTTGGTCTTTTCAAAGAAATAGCTTTAGATTTCATTGATTGCTCTCTATTTCTTATTTAATTTTATCAATTTTTGTTATCTTATTGCTTTTCTTCATTGTACCTTAATTTTCTCTTCTTTTTCTTTTTTTCTAAGGTGGAAGCTTAGGTGATTAATTTTAGATCATTCTGGTTTTATAATATATAATTTAAATATGTTGTACAGTTTTCTTCAAGCACTTTTACTGCATCCCACACATTTTTTTAAGTTGTTTTCATTTCCATATAATTAAAATGATTTTTAAATATTTTGGAGATTTTCTTTGACCATGTATTATTTAGAACTTTGTTTTTTAACATTCACATATACTGGGATTTTCCTTTTTTTTGTTATTGATTCTAGCTTAATTCCATTGAAATCTGATAGCAGATATTACATGATTTCTATTCTTAAATTTGGCAAGGTATATTTTTTCACTCAGAATGTGGTCACTTTTTGTATAAGTTCCATGTGAGCTTTAGAAGAATGTGTATTCTGCTCTTATTTTTTCATTTCAGGTGGAAAAGTTTGGCTATAGTGGGCTGGAGTTGTGCATTTTTTTTTTCCCAGTTCAGCTAGGCTCTGATAAAACACCAGCAGTTAATACGTTTTAAAAATAGAGTTTGTTGTTGTTGTTGAGAGCAAAACTTCTGAAGAAGAACAAAATGCTATGACATATTTCGAATGGTTCCTCTTCAGCCTCAATAGAATAACAGAACAATTTCCCTGTGATACTTACTGAGAACCTATTTGTGATTTTCAAGGTAAAACTCATAAAATATAGGACTCCCATGACTGAAATTTTTAATTCCCAGACTTGTCCACAATGAGTGTCCAGAAATTTTTGAACTGTAGTTCAGGTTTTTCTACCCCAACACTTGTTCCCACAGTGCTTTCCACTACTGAGCCTGCTCCAGTAAGTCAGAACTTCCTGTATTTGCCTGTCTGTCTGTACAACTGGGGGAGGCAGCTTGCCCTGTGACCTCACTCTCCTGTGGATCTAAAAGAGTTGTTAATTTTAGTTTCTTCAGCCTTTTATTTGTTGTTTGGGTACAGTGGCAACTTACAAGCTCTTTACATGTGGAGTGAAAACAGAGAGTCTCTACAAAGCTTTTTAAGTGAGTAGTCTACCAGTATCTATTCTTTCAAAAAAAAAAAAAAAAAAAAGACATAGGATTTGTTGATCTTACTGTTTTTCACATCTCCTTCAGGTAAACTCTGATTTTGGTTATTTCTTTTCCTCTACTGGCACGGGGGTCGGTTTGCTCTTGTATCTCTAGTTCTTCTAGATGCAATATTAGATTGATAATTTGAGGTCTCTCTTACTTTTAGGTATAGGCATTTAGTGCTATAATCTTTCCTCTTGTTTTATTTGTGTCCCAGAGATTCTGGTATGTTGTATCTTCGTTCTCATTAGTTCCCTTAGCATTTGCTTGACTGAAAAGGATCTTGATTTCTGCCTTATTTTTTTTTTTTTGTTTATACAAATGTCATTCAGGAACAGCTTAATTTCCATGTAATTTATGGTTTTGAGCACTTTTCTTAGTATTGATTTCTATTTTTATTGTGTATAGTCCAAGAATGTGATTGGTATAAATTCATTTTTTTTTTTAATTTGCTGAGAACTGTTTTATTGCTGATTGTGTGGTCAATTTTAGAGAATGTGCATGTGTAAATGAAAAGAATGTACATACTCTCTCGTTTTTCTGCGGCAACTTCTGTAGATGTCTGTTGGGGCCGTGTGATCAAGTGTTGTGTTTAAGTCTCAAATATCTGTGTTACTTTTCTGCCTTGATGATATGTGCAATACCAGTGAGTGTTGAATTTCACCAGTATGTGGTTATCTAAGTTTCTTTTAGGATGTTAAGGACTTGTTTTATAAATATTGGTGCCCCTGTGTCAGGTGCATTTTTAATTAAAATAGTTAGGTTTTATTGAATCAAACCCTTTGTCATTATGTAATGTTCTTCTTTTTATGTGTGTTTTTCTTAAATCATTGTTCATTTAAAGTCAGTTTAGTATGAAATTAGAATAGCAATACCTGCTTTTTTCACTTTTCCATTTGATTTGGTATATTTTTTTCGTCACTTTACATTGAACCAATGGGTGTTCTTGCATTTGAGATGTGTCTGTTGAAGACAGCACACAGTACATCTTGCTTCTTTATCAGGCTTGCCACTCTGTTCCTTTTAATTGGAGCATGTAGCTCATTTACATTCAAAGTTAATATTGATATGTGTGAATTTGATCTTGTCATTGAAATGTTAGCTGGTAATTATGCAGACTTGACTGTGTAGTTAGTTGCTTTATAATGTCAAAGTTCTATGTACTTAAGTGTGTTTTTTATGGTGGCTGGAAATGGTGTTTCCTTTCCATATTTAGCACTCCCTTAAGGACCTCTTGTAAGACAGGTCTGGTGGCAATGAATTCCCTTAGCATTTGCTTGACTGAAAAGGATCTCAGTTTTCCTTTGCTCGTGAAGTTTAGTTTGGCTGGATATAAAATTCATCACTGGCATTTATTTTCTTTAAGAATATCGAGCATACGCCCCCAGTCTCCTCTGGCTTTCAGGGTTTCTGCTGACAGGTCTGCTATTAGCCCAATGGGGTTCCCTTTCTAGGTGACTTGCTCCTTCTATTTGCCTTTGCCATGTTTCTTTCATTTCAGTCTCAGAATCTGATGACTATGTGTCTTGTCTTAGAGATGATCGTCTTGCATAGCATCTCACAGAGGTTCTCTACATTTCCTGAATTTGAATGTCTGCCTCTCTAGTGAGGTTGGGGTAGTTTTCATGGATAATATCCTCAAATATGTGTTCTAAGTTGCTTGCTTTCTCTCCCTTTTTCAGGGATACCTATGAGTCATATTTTAAATCTTTTTATGTAATCTCATATTTCTCATAAGTTCTATTTATTCATTGTTTAAAAAATGTTCTGAGTTATTTTTGAGAAACAGTTCTTGGGCTCTGAGATGCTCTCCATAGCCCAGTTGATTCTGCTGTTCAATACTTGGAATTGTATTATGGAATTCTTGAAGTAAGCTTTTCAGCTCTATCGGTACAGTTAGGTGTTTTCTTAAAATTGACATTTTGTCTTTCAGCTCTTGAATTGTTTTACTGTATTCCGTAGATTGAGTTACAACTCTCTGCTCAATCTCGATGATCTTTGTTCATATCCATATTCTGAATTATACATCTGTCATTTTAGCCTGGTTAAGAACCACTGCTAGGGAAATAGTGTGGTTGTTTGGAGGTAAGAAGACAGGCTGGCTTTTTTAGTTGACAAGGTTTTTGTACTGTTCCTCTCATGTGTAGGATCATGTTCCTTCCATTTTTGATATTGCTCTCCTGTGGATATTGTTTTTAGTTGTTATCTTCTTTGATGCTCTGGGGGGTTTGATTGTGGCATATATAATATGAGTTCAGTCAACTGACTTTGTTTCTGGAAGATTTTAGGGGGCCAAGGTTGAGCTTGGCACTCCTGGACTGTATGCTCCAATTCTGAGTGGCTGGCACCAGAACCCTGGCTTTGGTCTCTGGCCCCTAGAGGTTAGAAACCTGCTGCACTGGAGGGGCTGAGGTGTTCCTGGTCTGCTTGCCATGAGACTCCAATGGGTGTTACCAGGCAAAGAGTTTCGCTGGGGCAGTGGGATCTTGTACTTGCTCACACATGCCAGCAGCTACCGAAGCATAGCAAGTTGCATGTGCATTGGCTGGGGCAGGACACTAATGGCAGTGGGGCTGCGATTGTTTCTGTGTGTGCTTGCTCCACTGGCAATTGTAGCTTGGCAGGGGTGGGGCACTGGATAGGGAAGGGCTTCCGGCATTCATGTGCATGGTGGCACTAGCAATGGCAGTGCAGCTAGGTGCCTGTGCATCAGCAAGAGGGCATGGGGATAGTGGGGTGTGCTTGTGCAGTGGCACCAGAGGGCTATGCACACACATGCATGCCAGTAGGGGAGGGGAGGAGAGCTCCACATGTACGTGCCCTGGCAAACCAGAGGTGGTGTGGCCATGGGTGAGTGCATGTAGGCAAAGCGGGGCGGGGCCTGGGGGTGCTGTACCAGGGGAAGGGTGCAGGGGAACTGGTGCATATCAGTGGGTCCAGTTGGCTGGAGGCTCTGATAATCCGTTGCCATCTGCTGGTGAGAGACCTATGATGAGGGCCCTCAGAAGGTACCCTGTTTGGGCATCTGAGGCTGTGCTACATGGCCATGGCCATGCTGGGGCCCTTGGCGAGGTCAGCAGATAGGGTGGTGCTCAGATTGAACTGACCCTATCTCATAGACAAGGCCACCCTATTCTGTCTAGGTCTGATAGTCATCCCAAGGCTAAAGTCTCTTAAAGTAGCAATGGTAAGTCTTGGGAGATGGGTATCTCTGGCTGGCGATGCTCCACTGCAGACATTGCTGCCCCAAACCCTCTGGACTCTGCACAGGCTGGAGCACTGCTCCTAGTGTCTCTCTAAGTAGCTCTTGCTACCAGCTCAAGTTTCTGTGGTGTTCATGGGATCTGCTGATGCCAGGATTCTAGAGGTCCGTAGCAATAGTGGGATACTCCTCACTTATTCAACTTACCCCTTCCCCAGGAGTCTCTAGAGACCAGGAAGAAGTTCTTGTCCTCAGTAGTCCCCTGCAGAGTCCCCTGCTACCTCTCATTTCAGCTCAGTGTCTGCATCCTTAGTCTATCCACTCTCAATTTCTGTCCTCTAAAGGTCTGTTCAAAGTGTGCCAGTCTTCTCAATGTCCCAGTCTCTTGGTGGGAGATGTTCCTCTCTCAGTGGAAGATGTCAGCCATCTTGGGTCCTCTGCCCAGCTTTTTGTATTTTAACCATTCGGCTGAAGGTATTGGACTATGTCATTGAGGTTTAATTTTTGTTGCAGTGATGATTAATGATGTTGAGTACTTTAACCATTTCTACATATTCTTTTGTAAAGCGTATGTCAAGTCATTTGTCTATTTTAGTTTCTACTGCTAGTCTATTTATTATTGAATTTCATGAGTTGTTTATATATTCCATTTATGAGTTCTTAGATGTGTATTTACACATACATTTTCACAAACTTTGGCTAGTGTGTTCATTTACTATGTAATCACTTTGGATGCGTGAAGGACTTTAATGACAGTAAAGTCTAATTTATTATTTTTATTAGTAATCTGAGCCCCTTCTAAAAATGTTTGCTTGACTTTAGGGTCCCAATCTTTCAAAGAATTTTCTTCCATAAATTTATTGTTTGAACTGTGAGTTTTATGTCTGCAGTATTATTTTAAGGTAAATGTTTATGTAGAGAGTACGTTGTTTTCAAATCACTTCCAATATGACATTCCTTTACTCATTGCATTGCTTTGGCATTCTTCATTCATTCAACACGGGTGAGACGCTTGATGCTCTTTCCACAGAACTCTTTGTATGTCCTTTATCCAATACCATGCTCTCTCAGTTACTGTAGCTCCATAATCTGGTAATATGTCTTCAATATATATTCTTTCTTTTCAATATTATTTTGGATATCATATATTATTTGCAGTTTTGTACAAATGTTATATGTGCATATTAATACAAAAATACCTTAAAGTATTTTCATTATAATAACATTGAATTATAAAGCAACTTGGGGAAGACTGACCTCTTAATATTGGGTCATCTGCTCAACAGATGTGGTATATCTATCCATGTAATGGGTCATCTCTATTATTATTTTTCAGCAATGATTGATTTCTAGTTTGTAGTGCCAATTTTTTGCTACTCTTATTTTTATATATTTTACGTATAGGTAAACTATGGAAAATAATATTACCCGGTACATTTGTCTTAGTTCTCTGTCTGATTCTCAGCCATCTACAAACTCCATAGTCTTGATCCTCAATTGGTGCAACTCTTTCATGTCTCCTGACTACCGTAATAAAGTTGCCTGCTTCATTGTACTCAGAATAAGGTCCAGTGTGTACCTGTAGAATTTCTCTAAGTTTTTTCACCCTGACTTGAGACTTGAGTGGGCTCTGTATGTCTGTACTTAAAAGAGGCAGTGTTTTCTCAGTCCTTCGTCCTAGCTGCAGATGCCAAAATACTCAAAATCAGTATGAGATTTAAGTATTTGAGTTTTCTTCAGTTCTTGCCTGCCTTCGGCTGACTTGCTGTGCCTATGCCTCAGAAGAAATCTCTCTCAGCTACTCTACCCTGCCCACAATCTGTCTCATGAGCACACAGTGTAGGTTCAAGAAAAAAAGCTGGCAGGGAATACTGACTCCTTTTGTTTGGGGTTCCTGGGAATTCTAAACCACTGTGCCAACACCTAAGTTACATTTAAAAGGATATTTGCAATTTATCTTCCTATCTTCTGCTAAGGATGAAATCAGCCATGGATGTCATATCTCCTGAGAAAAATTTGTCATTTTATGGCTTTTATTTCATACTATCCTTTTTTGCCACCTCAGCTCTTTGATGGACATTAAAAAACAGACCAAAAAAAAATATTATAATTTGTCAGTTTTGTATCCTGCTCTTTTTAGGATATAATTCGTTTTCTTACAACTTTCTACACCCTAAGCACAAACTAAAATTCTATTTTATTTTCAGCTGTGTCCCTGTCTACTCAACCTAGAATTCAGTTTCAGAGGTTGTCATGATAACCTTCTGCTTTAACTTTTTCTTGATATGTTTATGACATTTTCTGGCATTTAATGCATGCACAACTCAGTTAAATTTTTAAAAAGTAGTTATTTACACGTGAATATCAACGAAACCTACAGTTTACAGAGTATAATAGACTGAGTTTCTCAGCAGAAAAATGGAAAGAACACTGGACACAGAGGCAGAGAGAAGTGGATTTAAATCTGGCTTTGACATTTATTATCTCTGTGATCTTGAGCACAACTCTTAACTTTGCTGTTTCTCAAAATTTCACCTACAAAGTAGAAAGTAAAATACCTACCCCAAAGAATTGATGAAATTAATTAAGGCAACATATTTAAGTAAGGAAGACTGTATGGCATACAGGTGACTAATATCTTTCCTTGAATCTGAATACAAACGCAAATATCCATCACAGAGGAAATTATAATTCATGTAAAACTAAAAAATGGCATATCTTAGTCATGTCTGTGGACTGCATTGTGGCTACTTTTAGTATATTTAGTATATGGGTTTTAAATAGCAAGTATCTACTAAACTTGACTGCAGAAAACTTTCATTGCAAAAAAGAAAATCTGTTTCTTTTTTGCCACTTTAATTAAAATTTGTCTTATATCTTCTTGTTTTCTTCAGGAGATACTGAGATTTTGAATTCTGTTTTATGTCTATAAAATGCACCTTTTATGATACTAAATTCCTATTTGTTGTATATGTTTTTTTTTTTTGCTTTATTGTTTAGAGGTTTCTGTTATTTGAAATGTTTCATTTTCTAATTTTTCCATGCAGTAATTTTACTTATATATTACCAGCCATTATTTAGGTTTTTTTTTTATTATTATTATACTTTAAGTTCTAGGGTACAGGTGCACAACATGCAGGTTTGTTACATATGTATACATGTGCCATGTTGGTGTGCTGCACCCATTAACTTGTCATTTACATTAGGTATATCTCCTAATGTCATCCTTTCCCCCCTCCCCACAATAGGACCCAGTGTGTGATGTTCCCCTTCCTGTGTCCAAGTGATCTCATTGTTCAATTCCCACCTATGAGTGAGAACATGCGGTGTTTGGTTTTCTGTTCGTGCGATAGTTTGCTGAGAATGATGGTTTCCAGCTGCATTCATGTACCTTTGTAGGGACATCCTCTTTTATGGCTGCATAGTATTCCATGGTGTATATGTGCCACATTTTCTTAATCCAGTCCATCACTGATGGACATTTGGGTTGATTCCAAGTCTTTGCTATTGTGAATAGTGCCACAAAAAAACATATGTGTGCATGTGTCTTTATAGCAGCATGACTTATAATCCTTTGGGTATATCCCCAGTCATGGGATGGCTGGGTGAAATGATGTATTTCTAGGTCTAGATCCTTGAGGAATTGCCACACTGTTTTCCACAATGGTTGAACTAGTTTACAGTCCCACCAACAGTATAAAAGTGTTCCTATTTCTCCACATCCTCTCCAGCAACTGTTGTTTCCTGATGTTTTAATGACTGCCATTCTAACTGGTGTGAGATGGTATCTCATTGTGGTTTTGATATGCATTTCTCTGATGGCCCGTGATGATGAACCTTTTTTCATGTGTCTGTTCAGATCTTTTGTCCACTTTTTCATGGGGTTGTTTTTTTTCTTGTAAATTTGATTGAGTTCTTTGTAGGTTCTGGATATTAACCCTTTGTCAGATGAGTAGATTGCAAAAATGTTCTCCCATTCTGTGGGTTGCCTGTTCACTCTGATGGTAGTTTCTTTTGCTGTGCAGAAGCTCTTTAGTTTAATTAGATCCCATTTGTCAATTTTGGCTTTTGTTGCCATTGCTTTTGGTGTTTTAGACCTGAAGTCCTTGCCCATGCCTACGTCCTGAATGGTATTACCAAGGTTTTCTTCTAGGGTGTTTATGGTATTAGGTCTAACATTTAAGTCTCTAATCCATCTTGAATTAATTTTCGTATAAGGAGTAAGGAAAGGATCCAGTTTCAGCTTTCTACTTATGGCTAGCCAATTTTCCCAGCACCATTTATTAAATAGGGAATCCTTTCCCCATTTCTTGTTTTTGTCAGGTTTGTCAAAGATCAGATGGCTGTAGATGTGTGGTATTATTTCTGAGGACTCTGTTCTGTTCCATTGGTCTATATCTCTGTTTTGGTACCAGTACCATGCTGTTTTGATTACTGTAGCCTTGTAGTATAGTTTGAAGCCAGGTAGTGTGATGCCTCCAGCTTTGTTCTTTTGGCATAGGATTGTCTTGGCAACACGGGGTCTTTTTTGGTTCCACATGAACTTTAAAGAAGTTTTTTCCAATTCTGTGAAGAAAGTCATTGGCAGCTTAATGGGGATGGCATTGAATCTATAAATAACCTTGGGCAGTATGGCCATTTTCACAATATTGATTCTTCCTATCCATGAGCAAGGAATGTTCTTCCATTTGTTTCTGTCTTCTTTTATTTCACTTAGCAGTGGTTTGTAGTTCTCCTTGAAGAGGTCCTTTCCATCCCTTGTAACTTGGATTCCTAGGTATTTTATTCTCTTTGAAGCAATTGTGAATGGGAGTTCATTCATGATTTTGCTCTCTGTCGGTTACTGGTGTATAAAAATGTTTGTGATTTTTGCACATTGATTTTGTATCCTGAGACTTTGCTGAAGTTGCTTATCAGCTTAGGGAGATTTGGGGCTGAGACAATGGGGTTTTCTAAATATACATGCATGTCATCTGCAAACAGGGACAATTTGACTTCTTCTTTTCCTAACTGAATACCCTTGATTTCTTTCTCTTGCCTGATTGCCCTAGCCAGAACTTCCAGCACTATGTTGAATAGGAGTGGTGAGAGAGGGCATCCCTGTCTTGTACCAGTTTTCAAAGTGAATGCTTCCAGTTTTTGCCCATTCAGTATTATGTTGGCTATGGTTTTGTCATAAATAGTTCTTATTATTTTGAGATACGTTCCATCAATACCGAATTTATTGAGTTTTTAGCATGAAAGGCTGTTGAATTTTGTCAAAGGCTGTTTCTGCATCTATTGAGATAATCATGTGGTTTTTGTCTTTGGTTCTGTTTATATGCTGGATTACGTTTATTAATTTGCGAATGTTGAACCAGTCTTGGGTCCCAGGGATGAAGCCCACTTGATCATGGTGGATAAGCTTTTTGATGTGCTGCTGGATCTGGTTTGCCAGTATTTTATGGAGGATTTTCCATCGATGTTTATCATGGAGATTGGTGTAAAATTCTCTTTTTTTTGTTGTATCTCTGTCAGGCTTTGGTATCAGGATGATGTTTGCCTCGTAAAATGAGTTAGGGAGGATTCCCTCTTTTTCTATTGATTGGAATCTTTTCAGAAGTAATGTTACCAACTCCTCCTTGTACCTCTGGTAGAATTCGGCTGTGAATCCATCTGGTCCTGGACTTTTTTTGGTTGGTAGGCTATTAATTATGGCCCGCTTTTTTCAAGGTTTTTAGTTTCTTTGAGCTGGCTATATAGTTCCTCCTTTAGCTCTGAGAAGTTTGATCGACTGAAGCCTTCTTCTCTCAACTTGTCAAAGTCATTCTCCATCCAGCTTTGTTCCGTTGCTGGCGATGAGCTGCATTCCTTTGGAGGGGGAGATGCGCTCTGATTTTTTGAATTTTCAGCTTTTCTGCACTGCTTTTTCCCCATCTTTGTGGTTTTATCTGCCTTTGGTCTTTGATGATGGTGACGTCCTGATGGGGTTTTGATGTGGGTGTCCTTTCTAACAGTCAGGACCCTCAGCTGCAGGTCTGTTGGAGTTTGCTTGAGGTCCTCTCCAGACGCTGTTTGCCTAGGTATCAGCAGCAGAGGCTGCAGAAGATAGAATATTGCTGAACAGCGAGTGTTGCTGTCTGATTCTTGCCTGGAAGCTTCTCTTAGGGTGTACCCCACTGTGTGAGGTGTCGGTCTGCACCTAGTGGGGGATGTCTCCCAGTTAGGCTACTCAGGGGTCAGGGACCCACTTGAGCAGGCAGTCTGTTCTCAGATCTCAACCTCGGTGCTGGGAGATCCACTGCTCTCTTCAAAGCTGTCAGACAGGGACATTTACCTCTGTCAAGGTTTCTGCTGCTTTTTGTTTAGCTACGCCTTGTCCCCAGAGGTGGAGTCTACAGAGGCAGGCCGGCCTCCTTGAGCTGTGGTGGGCTCCATCCAATATGAGCTTCCCAACAGCTTTGTTTACCTACTTAAGCCTCAGCAATGGCAGGCGCCCCTCCCCCAGCCTCGCTGACGCCTTGCAGTTAGATCTCAGACTGCTGTGCTTACAATGAGGGAGGCTCCGTGGGCATGGGACCCTCTGGGCCGGATGTGGGATATAATCTTCTGGTGCGCTAAGACCCTTGGTAAAGTGCAGTATTAGGGTGGGAGTTACCTGATTTTCCAGGTATTGTGTGTCTCAATTTCCTTTGGCTAGGTAAAGGAATTCCCTTCCCCCTTGGGCTTCCCAGGTGAGGCGATACCTCGCCTTGCTTCAGCTCTTGCTGGTCGGGCTGCACCCATGGACCAGTGCCAACTGTCTGACACACCCCAGTGAGATGAACCCGGTACCTCAGTTGAAAATGCAGAAATTGCCCGTCTTCTGTGTCGCTCATTCTGGGAGCTGGAGGCTAGAGCTGTTCCTATTCGGTCATCTTGGGTGTGCCCCCCAGTCATTATTTAGTTTTAAATGTTTTTTGTTTTTCTTTTTTAGACTATAGTGGCAGCTGTTTCAACATAAAAAAGGGTTAAAGATTTGACCGGCTTTTGTGTTAAAGTGTCTTCTCTTAGAATGATGCTTCTTTAACTTATCGTTGCCTTATTGGTAGAGGATTGATTTTGCAGTAATACTCTCCTGTTTATATATAAAGCTTAATTTTCATCAGTTACTTCTTTCTTTCTTATCACCACCAAGGCTCCAAGGGAAGCCTGTTCCTTCCAAACTACCTCTTCCTTCTGCAAAAGTTAAGCCACTTCCTTTCTATTTTCCTGTGGCCAGTCCAATCACCCTGGTCTCAGGCTGTAATATTTCCCCTTTTATGGTATGACTTTCCTCCTCCTCAGAAATCTTCATAAAACCCACTTCTGCACTGCCCATGCAGCTGTCTCTCTCTGTTGGTTTGAGATGTTCATTTCATTACACACATGTAATTCAGAGCTGTAATATTATTTCTCTTTTACGAGTGGTTATATTTGTGCCGTTTGTTGATCTAGATGGTTTCTGGATGATATGTAGGGGTATGCAGATTTAAGAAGCTACTAGTATTTGAAAACTAATGGCATAAGAGGTATACATTTATGTGAGAGAAAATTGTCTTTAAGGGTGTAGCTAATTTGATACTCATCAAAAAGATAAGTAAAACAATGTCTCAGTTTTATTTTAGTATAAGTCACATGTAACTAACTATTTATTTGAGGCCACTTCTCTTTGTAGGATATGGTGATAGTGGAGGGTAGTGAAAAGCTTCCTTCATTTGTCACTGTGCAAAGTGAAAATGTTGTGCATTGTTACCATGGAACCTTGACACGTAAGAATTCAGTCCTGATATGCAGAAGTTTTCCTACCCTGCCAAGCAAGGACTGCCTGCACTGATGAGAACTTCTGCACAATCAAGATAATTAACATATTTAAGCATCCCTCAAAGTTTTCTCATATGCCTGTGTCAATCCTCTTTTTTTTTTTTTTTTTTTTTTTTGAGACAGAGTTTCTCTCTGTCTCCCAGGCTGGAGTGCAATGGTGGGATCTCGACTCACTGAAACCTCTGCATCCCGAGTTCAAGCAATTCACCTGCCTCAGCCTCCTGAGTAGCTGGGATTACAGTCATGCGCCACCATGCCTAGCTAATTTTTTTTTTGTATTTTCAGTAGAGATGGGGTTTCACCATGTTGGCCAGGCTGGTCTCGAACTTCTGACGTTGTGATCCGCCTGTCTCGGCCTCCCAAAGTGCTGGGATTACAGGCGTGAGCCACTGCGCCTGGCCCATCCTTCCTCTGGCAGTCCCCGATCTGCTTTATTTCATATAGTTTTCATTTTCTAGAAGGTTATGTAAATGGTGTTTACAGTGCATATACTTTTGGATCTGGCTTCACAAAGCATAGCTATTTTGAGATTTATCCAACTTGCTGCAAGTATCAATAATTCAAAACAAGAATAAATCCTTGAAATTTTTTATCTTTCAAGGTAGTTTTTCCCAGACTTTGTCTTTTGAAATTCCATGTAAATTTTATAATCATCTTGACAATTTCTATACAAAAGCCTGATGAAATACCAATTAAAATTGCATTGAATCTATAGATATTTTGGGGACAAGTAACATAATGTCACATTTTTTGATCAATCAGTTTGATATAGCTCTATATTCTTAGAAATCTTAACAATTTTATCAGTTTAGAGGCCTTTTACACCTTTTGTTCAATTTACTGCTAAATAGTATGTATTTTAATACTACTGTAATTTCTAATTATTTGTTGCTTATGTATACAAATACTTCATATCTTCCAAACTTGCTAGACACAGGTACTAGTTACTTTTTTTTTGGTAGATTCCTAAGATTTCCTGCATAGACAATCATGCCACCTCTAAATACAGATTTAATCTTTGCTTTCTAATGTGTGATGAACTTTTTTCCTACTTTATTGCATAAATTCTCCAATGTAACGTTTAATAGATGAGGTAAAAACAGACATCCTTTCTACATTTTTGATCTTAGAGGAAAAGCATTCAGTTTTAATCATTAAATGTTTTATCGTATATGCCTTTTATCAGGTTGAGAAATTTTGCTTATATTATTAGTTTGCTGAGAGTTTTATCATAAATGGAGATTCAATTCTGTTAAATGCTTGAGATTACTGTTATGTATTTTTCTTCATTAATTTAATGGTATGATTATTTAAATAGCCTTGCATTCTTACAATTAATCATGATGCATTATCTTTTTATGTATCAGTGGATTTAATTTTCTTAACAAATTTTTGTATTTATTTTTATGAAACATGTTGCTGTGCACTTTTCTTATATCTTTGGTTTCAGTGTCAGGATAATGTTGGCCTCATATGAGTTTGAAAATGCTTTCTGCAACTCTATTTTCTGACAAAGCTGTAAAATTGGAAACGTTTCTTCCTTCAATGTTTGGTGGAATTTCCCAGGGATATCATCTGAAACTGGAGTTTTCTTTGTATGAATGTTTTACCTAAAATTCTAATTTCTTCCATCACATGTCACTGTTTACTTTGATATACAGCTATTTAGGTTATATATTACCTTTTAAGTGAGTCTGGTAGTTGCTGTCATTTAAGATAGTTGCCATTGCATCTAAAATTTGGACTTTATTGACAGACATCTTTAACGCTGATAAGAACTGCAGTGATGCCATGTTCCTTTTTCCTGATATTTGTGGTTTTTCCTAACATTTTTTAATCAGCCTGGCTTATCAACTTTACCAATCTTCCCATTCTTCTGTTTTTTATTAATTGTAATTTAATAGTTTTCTAATTAACATGAGCTCTATTTCTTTAAAATGTTCAAATCTGTAATCTGTGTCTCAAAGCACTGCTTTAGTTGAAGATTAGAAATTGACATGTTTTCTTATTTAATGCTATGTTATTTACTGTCTACATTACAATATTTCCCCCGAAGGCATATAACAAAACCTTGTATTATATACGTAAATTTAAAATACTGAGACCTGTTTTATGGCTCAGAAAGCAATCTATCATATTACATGTTCACTGTTTCCTTGAAGAATGTATATTCTGCTGCTGGGGTTTGTGTGACTGTCCTATGAGTATTACTTACCTTCTTTTGGTTTTACAATTATTTTTAATCTGAATTTTTAAAGATCAAATCTCTCCCCAAGTTACTCAGCATTAGTCAGATTTGACTGTATTCTAAATTTAAGTCTTTGGTTTACATGAAAATTAGAATTCACAGAAAATGAATTGTCTTTTAGTGTGTTCTCAAAAAACGTTGAAAAAGTAACAAAGTTAGTCATTTTTAAAACTGAGATTTCTTGGATTAACACAAATGTGTGTGAGGAAAAATATTGAATCAAGAAAAATGCTTCTCAAATTTTAGCCACATATTTATGTTGTTAATCTACCCTAAACACTAGCAGAAAGTCTCAGCTCACAGTGATGGTGTATTAAGAATAAGGATTATATGATACGTTTTAAAACTTATCTATAATAACAGATAAATGTTGGTGACATTTGACAAAATATCTGAACAGCTGGTGGTCCAGTCAAGTTGACACATAATATTAACCATCATACAGACCCTGAAGAAGAATAAAATAATTATGTGCTATTTAAGATATATTTTGCATTTAAAGGACAGCCATCTGATAGTGTGTCACAAATGAAGAAAGTACATATACAAAATTAAGTTAGTAAAGCACGTAGTTCTAGCCAGACCCTTTCAAATCTTTAACTCTGTGCAGTTATGTGGAGAAGATTTTAGAGTAGATACACTGCCTTGATATTTAAATTATACTTGTAAGGCTATACATATGGTAATATTGTAGTACATAGAAATAGGATACCATTATAAAACTTGAGTTTAGATATATATGCATTTGTATAAAATTGAATCTTAGGATTACAGTATAATGAGGTACAGACCAACAGGGGAGACATGAGTTTTATTAAAGATGCTTATCTGAGATTCCTTTGTAGACAAATTGCCTCAAATGCCCATCACTGCCATGGAAGCTGTAATTTTATACATCTGATTCACGAAGTGAGTAGTGAATATCATTTCTTGGTGCACAGATATCTGCCTCTTGTCAGGCAGTTTTCACATTTCATCTCTTCGTCTTTGACATTTTGGAATTAGAGTCCTCAGTTTCAAAGTGATTGGTGTGAAATGCTGTTATGATAAAAAGCACTGTGATACCCTGAAAAGCCAAATCATAAAATAAATAATCCATAACAACACAAACTCACAATACAGAAATATTTTCAAAACACACACATACACACAGTAAAAAAAAAAAAAAATTGTCATTTACACTGCAAGAGAAATTTTTTTTTCGGTCAATAGCTGCTGGATATTCTCTCAAAAGCATGTTTCCTTTTCAATTTCTATACAAGTCAAAATGTTCATCCTCACTATGTAGACATTTATCAAGTGTATTGAGAACCATCTTTCTTTCACTAAAACAGAGGCTATTAATTCTAGGAAACTCAAAATTGAGGCAAATATCTCACAATGCATAGGAGCCAGGGCTGCCTCCAACTTTTCTGATACCACCCAGAGGATGCCCTCACTTTTCTCCAGATTATCATGAATACATAGCTTGATCTCATTCTGATGCAAATAACACCCATGACTAGATGACTATAGAGAGGCTGCAGATTGGGAAGGAAACCCAATGGAATCAATCCACATAGCTCAAAAGAAGGCAAAGACAAGGATGTGGTTTTAAAAATCAATTCAGATGAATGAATTGCTGCCAGGAATAGAACTGAAGATTTCATTTTCAATAACTACCTAATTACATCAAATTTAATTTTCTGAATGGGTTTCTATTGTTATGTTTAAAAGTTATTGGAAAATTCTGATAGGTAAATACTTCTGTTCTATCATTTTTGGTGCAAGTCCCCTTGTTAGGACATGGCTCTATGAGATAAAAGTTAAAATTAATAAGAATGAATATGAATGCACACATAATGAACATTATATGTATAATCTATGGATGCATATTAATATAAATCTATTAATATAAATCTAGTTGACTCTTACACAATATAAGTTTAAACTGTGTGGGTCCACTACTTGCCTATTTTATTCTGTATCTGCTACCCATGAAACAGCAAGACCAACAATTCCTCCTCTGCCTTCTCATTGTGAATATGGCAAGGATGAAGACCTGTATGATAATCAACTTCCATTTAATGATAAATATATTTTCTCTAGTTTACCATAACCATAGTATACAATCTATAACATACAAAATGTGTTTATTCACTGTTTATGTTATTGGCAAGATTTCTGGTTACAGTAGCCTATTTGTGGCTGGAGAGTTAATAGTTACACATAGATTTTCAACTGTGCAGGGAGTGAGCTCTAACCCTTTGATTGTTTAAGAGTCAATTGTATATGTATTTAAAATCTAACTTCCTAGCTTTTTCAGACTTTTTAAAAATGTCATCTATAAAAGGTAAATCTTTGTTTTTGATGACAGGTGATATCTTAGGTTCACAAAATTTAATCTATGAAGTAGATGATGTAATCTTTTAAATTTATTTTAAAAACTCAAAAATGAGACAAAAATTGTAGGGAAATAATGAATGTTAAGATGTACTTCACCTTCTTGGTGAATATATTAACAGGTATAATTTTTTCAGATGCTAGGCATAGTTTTGATGCCTCCCTTCCTCCTCAGAGGGAATCACTTCAAGAAATTTGTGTTTTATACCACATGCATCTTTTCCATGACATGTGCATACTCATGCACATTTTTAATTATACATATAGAATTAAAATGATATATTTAATAAGAGATGATGCATTCTGCTGATTTTTACCTTATGTTTTGAAATTTATCCATGTTAACAAATGTAGTCTGGGTTGATTCACCTTATATCACTGAAGCAGTGTTATAAATGATCTTTTATATGTTTCCAATTTGTTGGACAGTACAATAACTATTCTTGTAATTGTGCACATCTGTAGACAGCCTAGTTACTAGAATATGCCTAAGTGAAATTTCTGATATGTTGCCAAATTATTCTCCCCATTAGATTTTCTAATTTATATATTCATCAACAGTTTGTTGATATTCTTGCTAAGAATGTAAGACTATACTGTAAGAATGTTGTACAATATTTTTTGGTATTCTTGCCAATTTTCTGCATTGATGATTTTTGTATTTTAAATACCCAAATACGCCATCTTTTAGTTGGAACCAAATATTGGATATGCTGAAAAAGGCAGGTGAGTAACCTCAAACCTCAACCTAAGTAACAAAACATTTTCCATGTACTTTCTTGTGGCTGATTTTGTTAACCCTGCTTGAATCAAATTAAGAGATCCATCGCACCAGTAATATGTGTTTTTAGTATTTTTATAATGATTTGCAGTTTTGTTAGGTTCCCTGAATACTAATCCTCTCTCAGCTATGTGTATTGAAAAGATCTTGAGCATAGCATTTTATTATATTTAAATGAAAATAATGGTACAACATAGATAATACCCTCAACATAATCTTTAATATTATATTGGACACTTTCTATTCCCTACCTCTTATATTCATGTAAAAGGCTTTAAATTGGTTGGGCATGGTGACAGGATTGATTTAGCACAGAAGTTCAAGACGAGCCTGGGCAACATGATGAGAGCCCCATCTCTACAAAAAAATACAAGAAATAGCCAGGTGTGGTGGTGTATACTTGTAGTCCCAGTTACTGGGGAGGCTGAGGCAGGAGGATTGCCTGAGTTCTGGAGGCAGAGGTTGCATTGAGCCCTGATCACGCTACTGCACTCCAGCCTGCCGCAACAGAACAAGACTGTCTCAGAAAAAAAAAAAAAAAAAGTCTTTAAATTATGCTTTTAAAATTTATGTCATTGGTTGGGCAGAGTGGCTCATGCCTGTAATCCCAGCACTTTGAGAGACTGAGGTGGGCAGATCACTTGAGGTCAGGAGTTTGAGACCAGCCTGGCCCACATGGTGAAACCCCATGTCTACTAAAAATACAAAAAATTAGCTAGGCGGGTGGCACACGCCTGTAATCCCAGCTACTGGGGAGACTGAGGCAGGATAATTGCTTGAACCTGGGAGGCAGAGGTTGCACTGAGCCAAGATTGTGCCACCACACTCCAGACTGGGTGACAGAATGAAATTCCATATCAAAAAATAATATAAATGTCATTAACCTAATTTAGAATTGATATACACTCATGGTGTTTTGGGAGGCATCTATCCACCTACCTATTTACGTATCTTTTTCAATGTAGCTAATTTATTGCCCTATCACTTATGGTAGTAGTTTTCTTAAAAGCCATGATGTCTGTTTAGAGGAGGGTCCCCGACCTTGCTTTGCCTTAGAAGTTGTGCTAGTGAGGTAGATATGCCATAACAAAATACCATGGACTGGGTGGCTTAAATGACAGAAATGTATTTTCTCACAGTTCTGGAGGTAGGAAGTCCAGATCCAGGTGCTGTTAGATTTGACTTCTGGCAAAGTCTGTCTTCCTTGTTGCTGTGCCTTTACATGGCCTTTAAACATCTCATATAGAGATAATATTTATTCAGTGAGTTTTTTTTTTTTTCCTTAAAAAGGACACACGTGACAGGTCCAAATAAGATTTGCACTAGAACTTTTAGTCCAAATGAGACTTCTTGAAAATAAAAAAGTTAATGCGTGTGGGTGTGTGGGTGTGATGGTGAAGCACTATGTATTCTGTTCACATTTTTGAAAAAAAAAAAAAATTTGTTTGAGATGGAGTTTCACTCTTGTGGCCCAGGCTGGAGTGCAATGGTGTGATCTTGTCTCACTGCAACCTCCGCCTCCTGTGTTCAAGCGATTCTCCTGTCTTAGCCTCCCGTGTGGCTGGGATGACAAGTGTGCACCAACACCCCCAGCTAATTCTTTGTATTTTTAGTAGAGACGAGGTTTTGCCATGTTGGCCAGGCTTGTCTCGAACTCCTGACCTCAGACGATCCACTGGCCGTGGCCTCCTAAAGTGCTGGGATTACAGGTGTGAGCCACCGCAACTGGCCTGAAAAAAATATTTTTAACATACTAAAGCTGATGACTTTTATGGTTGTTGACAAAAATCTCTAATGCCAATGCCTATCTCTGTAAAAAGCAATAATATGAGGAGCTTGATTTCCTGCTAAGGTAGAAAAGGTGAGAAGATTTTTCAAGTAGTATAGGAGCTCCATCTGTGACAAGAAGCAGAAGCATTCATTTCCACTTGATATTTTTTGTTATTAATCATAACTTTAAGCAACATTCTTTATCTGCCTTTAAAATGTTGACTCAAAATGTTGAGTCTTTTAGTAGTTTTTAAAATGGACATGCAAGAGGTATAATTTTCTCTTATCGCATCAGCATACACCTAAAGAGTAATAATATATAGATTTGAAGGCCAGGCATGCGGGCTCACATCTGTAATCCCAGCACTTTGGGAGGCCAAGGCAGAAGGATAGCTTGAGACGGAGCTCAAGACCAGCTTGGAAAAAATGGCAAGATCCTGTCTCTACATAATTTGTAAAAATTAGTCAGGTGTGGTGATACACACCTGTAGTCTCAGCTACTTAGGATGATGAGGCGGGAGGACTGCTTGGCTCCAGGAAGTCAAGGCTGCAGTGAGCTGTGTTCGTGCCACTGCACTCTAGCCTGGGTGACAGAGACCCCGTCTCAAAAAATCATCATCATCATGTTTTTTAAAGGACGTGGCCACCATAGAAGGGGAGTAGTGAAGCTGCAGTACCTTGATGAACAATTTCAGAGTTATCTAGATTAGAAAATACATAACACTTGGAAGTATATCAGTGGGAACACAGAGTGTCATTTGAAAAATGATTCACTTTTCCAGGCCATCAACCAGTTTGAAAATTTTGGCAGGACACATGTCTTTATTAAGGGTTTTCCAATGTTTTAGGACTTCTTTTCTTTGCAATCTGGTAAGTAGTTTTATAGAATGCTTCCAGAAAAGGTTTTTAAGCAGTGAAGACCCTAATCGTGAAATGTCACCTTGGAAGTTTTAGAATTCTCATTTGAACTGTCTCACTTCTCTCACCTCTTTACAAATACTGATCATACAGTTGTAAACAGGAAATGCTGAACGAAGCTTAGGTGCCTCAATCACCAATGTGAGGACATGCAGCTTTCCCTGAATGGTGGCTAATGGCTTTGCAGTGCCTGTGTGCGTAAGAAGAGGCCAGATGACTCTGATGACGTGCATTCCAGCCCAGACTATAATATAACTACTGCAATGGTGTACAAGTCATGAATATAAATGAGGTTTTTAGATATCTGGAAAAACATCAATTGACCATAAAAACATTTTTAGTTTCTATTGGTGTCATTTATATTTTTAGTCTTTAAATTTTATTGAATAAGGAACAAACACTACGTTTGTTTGAGGCTATAAAGATGTAGATGTTTAAGACTTAAATTCCTTTTTTAAAATTAAATATACATTTATTGTTTTCTTCACAAGCTATGGCACAGGTATTTGTTTAAATGTACACGGTTATACAAAATTATTTTGTACCTATGCCCCATTTTTAAATTAAACAAATTTATATATTTGATATTACTATTCACACTTGGACAGGTCAGACGTTTCTAATGGAGAGATGATGAAAGTAGCCATACTCTCTTATCTTTTGGGATACACATTGCCTCAACATTTTCAGGGTGATATAACATAACAATTTTCATTTCTGGAGTCTTTTTTCTATACCTACGGTGAGTAGATGATGTATCCTGTATAGGTCTATTTCGTGCAATATCATTGTTCTATACTACCAGAAGGATAAAACTGACCCTTGGTATTTGCTTCTAATTTGCCTTTATCGCGATCTCTTCACTTTCTTATGGGCCTTCTTCCATATTTATTTATTTACTAAAATAGATCTAGAAACCAGTTGCCTTAGTACATTATCTATACTATCTATATATATCTGGAATTATTCCAAATGTCTTGGTAGTATATATATGTACTTCTCTCAACCCTCAAAAAATATAATGCGGTATCACATTTCCATGCGATATAACAACGTATATAGTTTATATATTAGTTATAATATAAATATCCTATCTCTATATATTATATTACTTATCTGTCTAACCATTTTGTGACTCTCAAAACCATTTACTGGTATCAATGATTTCTTACATAAATAGAAATTAAAGCATAAAAATGATTATTCGAGTTCTCAAACAACACATTTCCTGGCCTCTCTTACAATTGGACAAAATTGATAACTTCTAGAGTAAGACTGCTAGAGACCGAGAAATTCTGCTCTGTGCATGTGGATAGTATCTCTAGGTCATACTTTAGCTTATCCTTACTCTGTGGAAATGCTATACTGTGCATCTATGAATAGCCATTATCTGAGACAGGTTAATTATTTGACCATGACGCTTTTTTATGTACACTGTCTCCCAAGCAGGGGTCCTCATGCTTCAGACAGACGGAGAGAGAGATAAGTTGCAAGCATTATAGACCTTGAGATAATCCGACGGATAGTGAGTCTTGGGATGGAGGAGGCAGCGTTAATGGTGTCTGATATTACTAGGTCCGACTGATTCAAACTACCATCGGCCTGGAATCTATCTCATCAGATATCCTAGCTCGTGTGTGGAATCTTATACTATTTGCTTTTGCACCTTGGGATAATCTTGTGGGCTCTACAAAAGCACAAATATAACGTCTAGGGCACAGTGCCTGGTTGTTTTCGCTTGAGTATTGAAGTAACACTAACTAGAGCTACCTTTGCACCAAATTCGGAAGTAGTAGGATTATCTTTTAGCACTCCAGAGGCATTTAAACCAAAAGAAAAACCTCTGTTCCGGCACTTGCTTGCTGTGAGAGGATACGAAAACATTAGACTTTCGGAGTAGAGGTACTTACCACTAGCATTTAAGGAATACAAGCTTTGCCAAATAATAGTTTGGAAAACTCACCAAATGGACACGGTAGTCCATTTGCCCCTAAAACATTAACCCACCAGCATACCTAGTGGGAATGAGTGGAGAATCTAATTTCCTCAGGGAGTTGATCATGCTAACTATTCATAACTGCACTAGTGTTTGGATAGATTGGAGAATTCTAATCCTTCGGATAGTATTTGCTATCCTTTTAGTAATTATTTTGTAAACTCCACAGTTGTTTTTCTAACAATCACAAGGCATTATAAAAGAAAAGGAAGTCCGGCCACTTCACTGGGGGTGGGGGGGAAAAAAAAGACCAGCTGGTGTAGTGAGGAGCAGGATCACCTGGAATTAGTAGATACAAACCTTTAAATTAACTATCTTGTGAAAAAATGCTTAATAGGCCTACAAGGAAGTAGTATGCGCTAATAGGAACTGAGAGAAAACTGGGAAAGTTTAATGTTAAAGAATCAAATATTCAGAAAGAAGAAATTCATTATAAAAGCATCCAAGAGATGATTCTAGTTGCCCAAAAAGTAATATAGTTTAAATTAAAAAACGTAAATAATTCACAGCAGCTTTCTGAGGCACGAAGAAAGAACGAATTAGTGTGATTGTAATGGAATATAGAATTGATATCACATCAGGACAGATTAAAAGGACTAGTCACTGAAACTTCGTAAGTTTGATGGGAGGGTATATGGCGCTCACATTCTAAGAACTTAAATAACATGACTCCAAAGGGAACAACTCATACAGTCCCAGGACATAAACCCTGATCCAATTTTTGAAAATGAGATAAATATTTGAAAAACAGCTAAGTCGCAAAGTTTTACATCCAGGGGCGTCCCAATAGTGGACTCACAGGCTCATTTCCGTAAGCTGCAGAACAGCAAACATTCAAAGTATTGACACAGAAAACAGCAAGTCAGCCAAATAAGTCGTTGTCGAGTGAAGAAGGCTACTTCTTTTCACATCACAAAAGTTGAGTGGAACCATTGTTTTTCTGCGTAGACCTTCCTACTCAAAATCGTCTAAGTTTGAATCTTTCTCAAGATGGAATTTCAAGCACATGCAGTATGCAAGACAATGGAAAAGGTAAGAAAGAAAGGTAACCGTAGCTGTAAATATAAACGACAGTACTGTTTTTTTCTTTGTAAACTCTTTTACTTCTACATGATATAAAAAATACATGCATTGAAATATATAAACCATGTTTAATTTTACACATAGTGTATGAGATAAAAATTTATGAGTACGCAACTTAAGACAGGATGAGGCTGAGCTCGGGGCAACAGTTTCATATGTTTGTTATAATTGATGTTGATTGTAATCCACATGTTAACCACTAAGAAAATACCTACAAAGGGAAGACCAAAAGAGATGAGAAGAAAAAAAAAAAAGAAACATCAAAACACTTAAAGAAATTGTTTAATGGAGAACATGATAAAGTGGTAGATCAGCTCTAAACACAAGATAGAAATTGAGGTTTGAACAAAACATATCAGCAGACCCCTAACCAAAATTATGATAAACCGCACCAACAAAGCATAATTTTCATTCTTTTTGAGGCACATAGAGTTCTTGGACAGATCATATATGTGGCCACAAACAAGTCTCAAATTGTAAAATACAGAATTATTACAAAATATATTTTTAAAAACAGAAATGGAATAAGCTAAAACCCTTAGTGATAAGTAAAACTTGGAAAATCATAAATGCAGGGGAAATTTAAAAAAAAAACACACTTTAACATGTATTGATGTAGGAAATCACAAAAGGAAATTAGAAAATATTGGAGACCATGTAAACAAAAGCCCATGTATACAAAAGTGATTAAGTGCAATAGCTGTACAAAAACTACATAAGCAAGAGACGCATAAATACTAGACCCCGAGGGAGGCTGAAGGAAGGAAATAGACTCAGGCGTTAGAGACAATGAAATAAAGACGAGAAAACACAATCGAATCAATGAAAAACCACAAGGGGTTTCTGTTAACTTAAATAAAATCAAGAGACTGAATGGAGGGACATACGTGCTTACCTACGAATACAAAGGGATTCTAAGTGCTGCTCGTCGCACAAAACTGTAGGTCGGACCCCCCCCCCCCCCCCCCCCCAAACCCCCACCCCCCCCCCCCCACCCCCCCCCCCCCCTCCCCCCCCCCCCCCCCCCCCCCCCCCCCCCCCCCCCCCCCCCCACCCACCCCACCCCCCCCCCCCCCCCCCCCCCCCCTCCACCTCATTATCACCAACCCACCAACACCAAACCACCCCCACCAACCCTACCCAAACAAAACCACCCCAACCCCAATTAGATGAAAAAATACATAGAAAACATTAAATTACAATAATGATTCAAGAACAATATAGACATTGAACAGAACTACAGTCAGCAGAGATTGAACCAAATATTTAAAAATGCGCACAAGAAGAAATTCAGATTGATGGCTTGGTGGTTGAAATTCTAACATAAACATTTATTTTTCCAATCACTTTCTCAAAATTTTAAAAAATAGAAGAGAAAGTAATACTCCTATGAGGACATTAGCCTGCTACTAGAAGCCAGGGATTGGAGGCCGGAATAAACATCCAAGCAAAAAAATAAATAACTAAACAAACAAATATATCTATTTGCAACTTCATCACAGCATCACATTAATAGCAAGTCAAATCAGGAGCCTATTAAAAGTATTATTACCTGATGACCCCAAATGTGAGTTATCCCGGGAGTGAAAGGTAGGTCTGTATATGATAATCAACATAATATGCCACATTAATAGGAAAGCATGACAAAAATCCAACATCCATTCATGATAACAAAAAAAAATCTCAATGTACAAAATTGAAAGTAACTCTTCCCATTGACAAAGGGTATCTATGCAACAGCCACACAGCTAGATCATAGCCCGTGGGAGGAGACCAGAATCTTTTAGTACTAAAATCGGAAACAGGACAGGGTGCCGATTTTATGGATTCTGTTTGCCATCTGCAGGTGTTCTAGGCCGCGCATTTAAAGCAAGAAAAGGAATTACAAGGACAGTCAAATTGGAAGGCAAGAGGTATCTCTACTGTTAACTGCCAGTATTGCTAACTGCAGAGCCTGTCAAAGGACTATTACAATATATACAATGGCACGCACATCAATTCCCCCACGACTTTCGAAGCCTGGCGGTACCATACAAATCAATTGTGATTCTTAATAAGCAATGAACACTTCTACCGGATGAAATTACGCATTTCTATTTAAAGTAGTCCCCCCAAGATCACTATGAACTATATGCACCCTG
>NW_022144617.1:0-81009 GCF_007565055.1 Rhinopithecus roxellana
ATTGCAGATTTCCAGAAAACTGTGCTAACAAACTGATCACTGAAGAGAAACGTTTACTCTGTGATTTGCATTCACACTTTGGCAATGCAGTTTCTCAGAAAGCTTCTCTTTAGTTATTATGTGAGGATATTCCTTTATCACCATGGGCCCCAATAGGCTCCCAAATATCACT
Organism: Rhinopithecus roxellana; assembly: GCF_007565055.1. Classification (NCBI taxonomy): domain Eukaryota; kingdom Metazoa; phylum Chordata; class Mammalia; order Primates; family Cercopithecidae; genus Rhinopithecus; species Rhinopithecus roxellana. The sequence goes on from NW_022144617.1 coordinate 173, forward strand.
TTGCAGATTCCACGAAAAGAGTGTTAGCAAACTGCTTCTTGAGGCAGAGGTTGTAACTCTGTGAGATGAACTCACAGATGAGAAAGAAGTTTCTCAGAAAGCTTCTTTCACGTTTTGAACGGATGAAATTTCCTTTATCAGCGTAGGCCTCAATGTGATCCAAAGAAGCCCTTCTCAGATTCCTCAAAGACAGTGTTAATGGACTGCTTCCACGAAACATAAGTGTAACTCTGTGAGATGAATTCACACATCACCAAGAAGTTTCTAAGAAGCTTCTTTCTAGTTTTCATCTGTGGATATTTCCTTTGTCACTGTAATGTTCATTGCGCTATGAAGTATCTAATTGCAGATTTCCAGAAAACTGTGCTAACAAACTGATCACTGAAGAGAAACGTGTAACTCTGTGAGTTGCATTCACACTTGGCAATGCAGTTTCTCAGAAAGCTTCTCTTTAGTTATTATGTGAGGATATTTCCTTTATCACCATGGGCCCCAATAGGCTCCCAAATATCACTTTGCAGATTCCACGAAAAGAGTGTTAGCAAACTGCTTCTTGAGGCAGAGGTTGTAACTCTGTGAGATGAACTCACAGATCAGAAAGAAGTTTCTCAGAAAGCTTCTTCCACGTTTTGAACGGATGAAATTTCCTTTATCAGCGTAGGCCTCAATGTGATCCAAAGAAGCCCTTCTCAGATTCCTCAAAGACAGTGTTAATGGACTGCTCCACGAAACATAAGTGTAACTCTGTGAGATGAATTCACACATCACCAAGAAGTTTCTAAGAAAGCTTCTTTCTAGTTTTCATCTGTGGATATTTCCTTTGTCACTGTAATGTTCATTGCGCTATGAAGTATCTAATTGCAGATTTCCAGAAAACTGTGCTAACAAACTGATCACTGAAGAGAAACGTGTAACTCTGTGAGTTGCATTCACACTTGGCAATGCAGTTTCTCAGAAAGCTTCTCTTTAGTTATTATGTGAGGATATTTCCTTTATCACCATGGGCCCAATAGGCTCCCAAATATCACTTTGGCAGATTCCACGAAAAGAGTGTTAGCAAACTGCTTCTTGAGGCAGAGGTTGTAACTCTGTGAGATGAACTCACAGATGAGAAAGAAGTTTCTCAGAAAGCTTCTTTCACGTTTTGAACGGATGAAATTTCCTTTATCAGCGTAGGCCTCAATGTGATCCAAAGAAGCCCTTCTCAGATTCCTCAAAGACAGTGTTAATGGACTGCTCCACGAAACATAAGTGTAACTCTGTGAGATGAATTCACACATCACCAAGAAGTTTCTAAGAAAGCTTCTTTCTAGTTTTCATCTGTGGATATTTCCTTTGTCACTGTAATGTTCATTGCGCTATGAAGTATCTAATTGCAGATTTCCAGAAAACTGTGCTAACAAACTGATCACTGAAGAGAAACGTGTAACTCTGTGAGTTGCATTCATACTTGGCAATGCAGTTTCTCAGAAAGCTTCTCTTTAGTTATTATGTGAGGATATTTCCTTTATCACCATGGGCCCCAATAGGCTCCCAAATATCACTTTGCAGATTCCACGAAAAGAGTGTTAGCAAACTGCTTCTTGAGGCAGAGGTTGTAACTCTGTGAGATGAACTCACAGATCAGAAAGAAGTTTCTCAGAAAGCTTCTTTCACGTTTTGAACGGATGAAATTTCCTTTATCAGCCTAGGCCTCAATGTGATCCAAAGAAGCCCTTCTCAGATTCCTCAAAGACAGTGTTAATGGACTGCTCCACGAAACATAAGTGTAACTCTGTGAGATGAATTCACACATCACCAAGAAGTTTCTAAGAAAGCTTCTTTCTAGTTTTCATCTGTGGATATTTCCTTTGTCACTGTAATGTTCATTACGCTATGAAGTATCTAATTGCAGATTTCCAGAAAACTGTGCTAACAAACTGATCACTGAAGAGAAACGTGTAACTCTGTGAGTTGCATTCACACTTGGCAATGCAGTTTCTCAGAAAGCTTCTCTTTAGTTAGTATGTGAGGCTATTTCCTTTATCACCATGGGCCCTAATAGGCTCCCAAATATCACTTTGCAGATTCCACGAAAAGAGTGTTAGCAAACTGCTTCTTGAGGCAGAGGTTGTAACTCTGTGAGATGAACTCACAGATCAGAACGAAGTTTCTCAGAAAGCTTCTTTCTCATTTTTATTGGAAGATGTTTCCATTGGCCCCATTGTTTTCAAAGGGATCGGGAATATCTGTTCTCAGATTCCACACAAATAGGCCTAGGCCACGGCCCCACGACATACAGCTGCAACTTAGTGAGTTGAATTCACACATCACAAAGCGGTTTCTCAGAAAGCTTCTTTCTTTAGTAAGACAGGGTTATTTGTGGTCTTGGAGCGCCACCGTGTGTCCTATTGCAGATTCTGCGAAAATTCTGCTAGCAAGTTTCTCAGTGGAAACAATGATGGACATCTGTGGGCTGAATTCACCCACAACAAAGAAGTTTTTGAGAAGGCTTCTCTGCAGGTTTCTCTGAGGAGAGTTCCTTATTCAGCATGCGATTCAACGATATCCAAGACATCACATCTGAGATTCCTCAAAATGAGTGCTAGGAAACTCCCCCGAGAAAGGGTGATAGAACACTGTGAAATGAATTCACATATCACAAAGCAGTTTCTCAGAAAGCTTGGTTCCGCTTTCTCTTGAAGGATATATCCTTTCTCCTTCTATTCTTCAAAGCTATCTGAAATATCACTTCTCAGAATCCACGGAAACAGCCCTAAGAAACGGCTCCAAAAAACACTGGCGTAACTCTGTGAGTTGCATTCACACATGGCAATGCAGTTTCTCAGAAAGCTTCTCTTTAGTTATTATGTGAGGATATTTCCTTTATCACCATGGGCCCCAATAGGCTCCCAAATATCACTTTGCAGATTCCACGAAAAGAGTGTTAGCAAACTGCTTCTTGAGGCAGAGGTTGTAACTCTGTGAGATGAACTCACAGATCAGAAAGAAGTTTCTCAGAAAGCTTCTTTCACGTTTTGAACGGATGAAATTTCCTTTATCAGCGTAGGCCTCAATGTGATCCAAAGAAGCCCTTCTCAGATTCCTCAAAGACAGTGTTAATGGACTGCTCCACGAAACATAAGTGTAACTCTGTGAGATGAATTCACACATCACCAAGAAGTTTCTAAGAAAGCTTCTTTCTAGTTTTCATCTGTGGATATTTCCTTTGTCACTGTAATGTTCATTGCGCTATGAAGTATCTAATTGCAGATTTCCAGAAAACTGTGCTAACAAACTGATCACTGAAGAGAAACGTGTAACTCTGTGAGTTGCATTCACACTTGGCAATGCAGTTTCTCAGAAAGCTTCTCTTTAGTTATTATGTGAGGATATTTCCTTTATCACCATGGGCCCCAATAGGCTCCCAAATATCACTTTGCAGATTCCACGAAAAGAGTGTTAGCAAACTGCTTCTTGAGGCAGAGGTTGTAACTCTGTGAGATGAACTCACAGATCAGAAAGAAGTTTCTCAGAAAGCTTCTTTCACGTTTTGAACGGATGAAATTTCCTTTATCAGCGTAGGCCTCAATGTGATCCAAAGAAGCCCTTCTCAGATTCCTCAAAGACAGTGTTAATGGACATGCTCCACGAAACATAAGTGTAACTCTGTGAGATGAATTCACACATCACCAAGAAGTTTCTAAGAAAGCTTCTTTCTAGTTTTCATCTGTGGCATATTTCCTTTGTCACTGTAATGTTCATTGCGCTATGAAGTATCTAATTGCAGATTTCCAGAAAACTGTGCTAACAAACTGATCACTGAAGAGAAACGTGTAACTCTGTGAGTTGCATTCACACTTGGCAATGCAGTTTCTCAGAAAGCTTCTATTTAGTTATTATGTGAGGATATTTCCTTTATCACCATGGGCCCCAATAGGCTCCCAAATATCACTTTGCAGATTCCACGAAAAGAGTGTTAGCAAACTGCTTCTTGAGGCAGAGGTTGTAACTCTGTGAGATGAACTCACAGATCAGAAAGAAGTTTCTCAGAAAGCTTCTTTCACGTTTTGAACGGATGAAATTTCCTTTATCAGCGTAGGCCTCAATGTGATCCAAAGAAGCCCTTCTCAGATTCCTCAAAGACAGTGTTAATGGACTGCTCCACGAAACATAAGTGTAACTCTGTGAGATGAATTCACACATCACCAAGAAGTTTCAAAGAAAGCTTCTTTCTAGTTTTCATCTGTGGATATTTCCTTTGTCACTGTAATGTTCATTGCGCTATGAAGTATCTCATTGCAGATTTCCAGAAAACTGTGCTAACAAACTGATCACTGAAGAGAAACGTGTAACTCTGTGAGTTGCATTCACACTTGGCAATGCAGTTTCTCAGAAAGCTTCTCTTTAGTTATTATGTGAGGATATTTCCTTTATCACCATGGGCCCCAATAGGCTCCCAAATATCACTTTGCAGATTCCACGAAAAGAGTGTTAGCAAACTGCTTCTTGAGGCAGAGGTTGTAACTCTGTGAGATGAACTCACAGATCAGAAAGAAGTTTCTCAGAAAGCTTCTTTCACGTTTTGAACGGATGAAATTTCCTTTATCAGCGTAGGCCTCAATGTGATCCAAAGAAGCCCTTCTCAGATTCCTCAAAGACAGTGTTAATGGACAGCTCCACGAAACATAAGTGTAACTCTGTGAGATGAATTCACACATCACCAAGAAGTTTCTAAGAAAGCTTCTTTCTAGTTTTCATCTGTGGCATATTTCCTTTGTCACTGTAATGTTCATTGCGCTATGAAGTATCTAATTGCAGATTTCCAGAAAACTGTGCTAACAAACTGATCACTGAAGAGAAACGTGTAACTCTGTGAGTTGCATTCACACTTGGCAATGCAGTTTCTCAGAAAGCTTCACTTTAGTTATTATGTGAGGATATTTCCTTTATCACCATGGGCCCCAATAGGACTCCCAAATATCACTTTGCAGATTCCACGAAAAGAGTGTTAGCAAACTGCTTCTTGAGGCAGAGTTTGTAACTCTGTGAGATGAACTCACAGATCAGAAAGAAGTTTCTCAGAAAGCTTCTTTCACGTTTTGAACGGATGAAATTTCCTTTATCAGCCTAGGCCTCAATGTGATCCAAAGAAGCCCTTCTCAGATTCCTCAAAGACAGTGTTAATGGACTGCTCCACGAAACATAAGTGTAACTCTGTGAGATGAATTCACACATCACCAAGAAGTTTCTAAGAAAGCTTCTTTCTAGTTTTCATCTGTGGATATTTCCTTTGTCACTGTAATGTTCATTACGCTATGAAGTATCTAATTGCAGATTTCCAGAAAACTGTGCTAACAAACTGATCACTGAAGAGAAACGTGTAACTCTGTGAGTTGCATTCACACTTGGCAATGCAGTTTCTCAGAAAGCTTCTCTTTAGTTAGTATGTGAGGCTATTTCCTTTATCACCATGGGCCCTAATAGGCTCCCAAATATCACTTTGCAGATTCCACGAAAAGAGTGTTAGCAAACTGCTTCTTGAGGCAGAGGTTGTAACTCTGTGAGATGAACTCACAGATCAGAACGAAGTTTCTCAGAAAGCTTCTTTCTCATTTTTATTGGAAGATGTTTCCATTGGCCCCATTGTTTTCAAAGGGATCGGGAATATCTGTTCTCAGATTCCACACAAATAGGCCTAGGCCACGGCCCCACGACATACAGCTGCAACTTAGTGAGTTGAATTCACACATCACAAAGCGGTTTCTCAGAAAGCTTCTTTCTTTAGTAAGACAGGGTTATTTGTGGTCTTGGAGCGCCACCGTGTGTCCTATTGCAGATTCTGCGAAAATTCTGCTAGCAAGTTTCTCAGTGGAAACAATGATGGACATCTGTGGGCTGAATTCACCCACAACAAAGAAGTTTTTGAGAAGGCTTCTCTGCAGGTTTCTCTGAGGAGAGTTCCTTATTCAGCATGCGATTCAACGATATCCAAGACATCACATCTGAGATTCCTCAAAATGAGTGCTAGGAAACTCCCCCGAGAAAGGGTGATAGAACACTGTGAAATGAATTCACATATCACAAAGCAGTTTCTCAGAAAGCTTGGTTCCGCTTTCTCTTGAAGGATATATCCTTTCTCCTTCTATTCTTCAAAGCTATCTGAAATATCACTTCTCAGAATCCACGGAAACAGCCCTAAGAAACGGCTCCAAAAAACACTGGCGTAACTCTGTGAGTTGCATTCACACATGGCAATGCAGTTTCTCAGAAAGCTTCTCTTTAGTTATTATGTGAGGATATTTCCTTTATCACCATGGGCCCCAATAGGCTCCCAAATATCACTTTGCAGATTCCACGAAAAGAGTGTTAGCAAACTGCTTCTTGAGGCAGAGGTTGTAACTCTGTGAGATGAACTCACAGATCAGAAAGAAGTTTTTCAGAAAGCTTCTTTCACGTTTTGAACGGATGAAATTTCCTTTATCAGCGTAGGCCTCAATGTGATCCAAAGAAGCCCTTCTCAGATTCCTCAAAGACAGTGTTAATGGACTGCTCCACGAAACATAAGTGTAACTCTGTGAGATGAATTCACACATCACCAAGAAGTTTCTAAGAAAGCTTCTTTCTAGTTTTCATCTGTGGATATTTCCTTTGTCACTGTAATGTTCATTGCGCTATGAAGTATCTAATTGCAGATTTCCAGAAAACTGTGCTAACAAACTGATCACTGAAGAGAAACGTGTAACTCTGTGAGTTGCATTCACACTTGGCAATGCAGTTTCTCAGAAAGCTTCTCTTTAGTTATTATGTGAGGCTATTTCCTTTATCACCATGGGCCCCAATAGGCTCCCAAATATCACTTTGCAGATTCCACGAAAAGAGTGTTAGCAAACTGCTTCTTGAGGCAGAGGTTGTAACTCTGTGAGATGAACTCACAGATCAGAAAGAAGTTTTTCAGAAAGCTTCTTTCACGTTTTGAACGGATGAAATTTCCTTTATCAGCGTAGGCCTCAATGTGATCCAAAGAAGCCCTTCTCAGATTCCTCAAAGACAGTGTTAATGGACTGCTCCACGAAACATAAGTGTAACTCTGTGAGATGAATTCACACATCACCAAGAAGTTTCTAAGAAAGCTTCTTTCTAGTTTTCATCTGTGGATATTTCCTTTGTCACTGTAATGTTCATTGCGCTATGAAGTATCTAATTGCAGATTTCCAGAAAACTGTGCTAACAAACTGATCACTGAAGAGAAACGTGTCACTCTGTGAGTTGCATTCACACTTGGCAATGCAGTTTCTCAGAAAGCTTCTCTTTAGTTATTATGTGAGGATATTTCCTTTATCACCATGGGCCCCAATAGGCTCCCAAATATCACTTTGCAGATTCCACGAAAAGAGTGTTAGCAAACTGCTTCTTGAGGCAGAGGTTGTAACTCTGTGAGATGAACTCACAGATCAGAAAGAAGTTTCTCAGAAAGCTTCTTTCACGTTTTGAACGGATGAAATTTCCTTTATCAGCGTAGGCCTCAATGTGATCCAAAGAAGCCCTTCTCAGATTCCTCAAAGACAGTGTTAATGGACTGCTCCACGAAACATAAGTGTAACTCTGTGAGATGAATTCACACATCACCAAGAAGTTTCTAAGAAAGCTTCTTTCTAGTTTTCATCTGTGGATATTTCCTTTGTCACTGTAATGTTCATTGCGCTATGAAGTATCTAATTGCAGATTTCCAGAAAACTGTGCTAACAAACTGATCACTGAAGAGAAACGTGTAACTCTGTGAGTTGCATTCACACTTGGCAATGCAGTTTCTCAGAAAGCTTCTCTTTAGTTATTATGTGAGGATATTTCCTTTATCACCATGGGCCCCAATAGGCTCCCAAATATCACTTTGCAGATTCCACGAAAAGAGTGTTAGCAAACTGCTTCTTGAGGCAGAGGTTGTAACTCTGTGAGATGAACTCACAGATCAGAAAGAAGTTTCTCAGAAAGCTTCTTTCACGTTTTGAACGGATGAAATTTCCTTTATCAGCGTAGGCCTCAATGTGATCCAAAGAAGCCCTTCTCAGATTCCTCAAAGACAGTGTTAATGGACTGCTCCACGAAACATAAGTGTAACTCTGTGAGATGAATTCACACATCACCAAGAAGTTTCTAAGAAAGCTTCTTTCTAGTTTTCATCTGTGGATATTTCCTTTGTCACTGTAATGTTCATTACGCTATGAAGTATCTAATTGCAGATTTCCAGAAAACTGTGCTAACAAACTGATCACTGAAGAGAAACGTGTAACTCTGTGAGTTGCATTCACACTTGGCAATGCAGTTTCTCAGAAAGCTTCTCTTTAGTTAGTATGTGAGGCTATTTCCTTTATCACCATGGGCCCTAATAGGCTCCCAAATATCACTTTGCAGATTCCACGAAAAGAGTGTTAGCAAACTGCTTCTTGAGGCAGAGGTTGTAACTCTGTGAGATGAACTCACAGATCAGAACGAAGTTTCTCAGAAAGCTTCTTTCTCATTTTTATTGGAAGATGTTTCCATTGGCCCCATTGTTTTCAAAGGGATCGGGAATATCTGTTCTCAGATTCCACACAAATAGGCCTAGGCCACGGCCCCACGACATACAGCTGCAACTTAGTGAGTTGAATTCACACATCACAAAGCGGTTTCTCAGAAAGCTTCTTTCTTTAGTAAGACAGGGTTATTTGTGGTCTTGGAGCGCCACCGTGTGTCCTATTGCAGATTCTGCGAAAATTCTGCTAGCAAGTTTCTCAGTGGAAACAATGATGGACATCTGTGGGCTGAATTCACCCACAACAAAGAAGTTTTTGAGAAGGCTTCTCTGCAGGTTTCTCTGAGGAGAGTTCCTTATTCAGCATGCGATTCAACGATATCCAAGACATCACATCTGAGATTCCTCAAAATGAGTGCTAGGAAACTCCCCCGACAAACTGATCACTGAAGAGAAACGTGTAACTCTGTGAGTTGCATTCACACTTGGCAATGCAGTTTCTCAGAAAGCTTCTCTTTAGTTATTATGTGAGGATATTTCCTTTATCACCATGGGCCCCAATAGGCTCCCAAATATCACTTTGCAGATTCCACGAAAAGAGTGTTAGCAAACTGCTTCTTGAGGCAGAGGTTGTAACTCTGTGAGATGAACTCACAGATCAGAAAGAAGTTTTTCAGAAAGCTTCTTTCACGTTTTGAACGGATGAAATTTCCTTTATCAGCGTAGGCCTCAATGTGATCCAAAGAAGCCCTTCTCAGATTCCTCAAAGACAGTGTTAATGGACTGCTCCACGAAACATAAGTGTAACTCTGTGAGATGAATTCACACATCACCAAGAAGTTTCTAAGAAAGCTTCTTTCTAGTTTTCATCTGTGGATATTTCCTTTGTCACTGTAATGTTCATTGCGCTATGAAGTATCTAATTGCAGATTTCCAGAAAACTGTGCTAACAAACTGATCACTGAAGAGAAACGTGTAACTCTGTGAGTTGCATTCACACTTGGCAATGCAGTTTCTCAGAAAGCTTCTCTTTAGTTATTATGTGAGGCTATTTCCTTTATCACCATGGGCCCCAATAGGCTCCCAAATATCACTTTGCAGATTCCACGAAAAGAGTGTTAGCAAACTGCTTCTTGAGGCAGAGGTTGTAACTCTGTGAGATGAACTCACAGATCAGAAAGAAGTTTTTCAGAAAGCTTCTTTCACGTTTTGAACGGATGAAATTTCCTTTATCAGCGTAGGCCTCAATGTGATCCAAAGAAGCCCTTCTCAGATTCCTCAAAGACAGTGTTAATGGACTGCTCCACGAAACATAAGTGTAACTCTGTGAGATGAATTCACACATCACCAAGAAGTTTCTAAGAAAGCTTCTTTCTAGTTTTCATCTGTGGATATTTCCTTTGTCACTGTAATGTTCATTGCGCTATGAAGTATCTAATTGCAGATTTCCAGAAAACTGTGCTAACAAACTGATCACTGAAGAGAAACGTGTCACTCTGTGAGTTGCATTCACACTTGGCAATGCAGTTTCTCAGAAAGCTTCTCTTTAGTTATTATGTGAGGATATTTCCTTTATCACCATGGGCCCCAATAGGCTCCCAAATATCACTTTGCAGATTCCACGAAAAGAGTGTTAGCAAACTGCTTCTTGAGGCAGAGGTTGTAACTCTGTGAGATGAACTCACAGATCAGAAAGAAGTTTCTCAGAAAGCTTCTTTCACGTTTTGAACGGATGAAATTTCCTTTATCAGCGTAGGCCTCAATGTGATCCAAAGAAGCCCTTCTCAGATTCCTCAAAGACAGTGTTAATGGACTGCTCCACGAAACATAAGTGTAACTCTGTGAGATGAATTCACACATCACCAAGAAGTTTCTAAGAAAGCTTCTTTCTAGTTTTCATCTGTGGATATTTCCTTTGTCACTGTAATGTTCATTGCGCTATGAAGTATCTAATTGCAGATTTCCAGAAAACTGTGCTAACAAACTGATCACTGAAGAGAAACGTGTAACTCTGTGAGTTGCATTCACACTTGGCAATGCAGTTTCTCAGAAAGCTTCTCTTTAGTTATTATGTGAGGATATTTCCTTTATCACCATGGGCCCCAATAGGCTCCCAAATATCACTTTGCAGATTCCACGAAAAGAGTGTTAGCAAACTGCTTCTTGAGGCAGAGGTTGTAACTCTGTGAGATGAACTCACAGATCAGAAAGAAGTTTCTCAGAAAGCTTCTTTCACGTTTTGAACGGATGAAATTTCCTTTATCAGCGTAGGCCTCAATGTGATCCAAAGAAGCCCTTCTCAGATTCCTCAAAGACAGTGTTAATGGACTGCTCCACGAAACATAAGTGTAACTCTGTGAGATGAATTCACACATCACCAAGAAGTTTCTAAGAAAGCTTCTTTCTAGTTTTCATCTGTGGATATTTCCTTTGTCACTGTAATGTTCATTGCGCTATGAAGTATCTAATTGCAGATTTCCAGAAAACTGTGCTAACAAACTGATCACTGAAGAGAAACGTGTAACTCTGTGAGTTGCATTCACACTTGGCAATGCAGTTTCTCAGAAAGCTTCTCTTTAGTTATTATGTGAGGATATTTCCTTTATCACCATGGGCCCCAATAGGCTCCCAAATATCACTTTGCAGATTCCACGAAAAGAGTGTTAGCAAACTGCTTCTTGAGGCAGAGGTTGTAACTCTGTGAGATGAACTCACAGATCAGAAAGAAGTTTCTCAGAAAGCTTCTTTCACGTTTTGAACGGATGAAATTTCCTTTATCAGCGTAGGCCTCAATGTGATCCAAAGAAGCCCTTCTCAGATTCCTCAAAGACAGTGTTAATGGACTGCTCCACGAAACATAAGTGTAACTCTGTGAGATGAATTCACACATCACCAAGAAGTTTCTAAGAAAGCTTCTTTCTAGTTTTCATCTGTGGATATTTCCTTTGTCACTGTAATGTTCATTGCGCTATGAAGTATCTAATTGCAGATTTCCAGAAAACTGTGCTAACAAACTGATCACTGAAGAGAAACGTGTAACTCTGTGAGTTGCATTCACACTTGGCAATGCAGTTTCTCAGAAAGCTTCTCTTTAGTTATTATGTGAGGATATTTCCTTTATCACCATGGGCCCCAATAGGCTCCCAAATATCACTTTGCAGATTCCACGAAAAGAGTGTTAGCAAACTGCTTCTTGAGGCAGAGGTTGTAACTCTGTGAGATGAACTCACAGATCAGAAAGAAGTTTCTCAGAAAGCTTCTTTCACGTTTTGAACGGATGAAATTTCCTTTATCAGCGTAGGCCTCAATGTGATCCAAAGAAGCCCTTCTCAGATTCCTCAAAGACAGTGTTAATGGACTGCTCCACGAAACATAAGTGTAACTCTGTGAGATGAATTCACACATCACCAAGAAGTTTCTAAGAAAGCTTCTTTCTAGTTTTCATCTGTGGATATTTCCTTTGTCACTGTAATGTTCATTGCGCTATGAAGTATCTAATTGCAGATTTCCAGAAAACTGTGCTAACAAACTGATCACTGAAGAGAAACGTGTAACTCTGTGAGTTGCATTCACACTTGGCAATGCAGTTTCTCAGAAAGCTTCTCTTTAGTTATTATGTGAGGATATTTCCTTTATCACCATGGGCCCCAATAGGCTCCCAAATATCACTTTGCAGATTCCACGAAAAGAGTGTTAGCAAACTGCTTCTTGAGGCAGAGGTTGTAACTCTGTGAGATGAACTCACAGATCAGAAAGAAGTTTCTCAGAAAGCTTCTTTCACGTTTTGAACGGATGAAATTTCCTTTATCAGCGTAGGCCTCAATGTGATCCAAAGAAGCCCTTCTCAGATTCCTCAAAGACAGTGTTAATGGACTGCTCCACGAAACATAAGTGTAACTCTGTGAGATGAATTCACACATCACCAAGAAGTTTCTAAGAAAGCTTCTTTCTAGTTTTCATCTGTGGATATTTCCTTTGTCACTGTAATGTTCATTGCGCTATGAAGTATCTAATTGCAGATTTCCAGAAAACTGTGCTAACAAACTGATCACTGAAGAGAAACGTGTAACTCTGTGAGTTGCATTCACACTTGGCAATGCAGTTTCTCAGAAAGCTTCTCTTTAGTTATTATGTGAGGATATTTCCTTTATCACCATGGGCCCCAATAGGCTCCCAAATATCACTTTGCAGATTCCACGAAAAGAGTGTTAGCAAACTGCTTCTTGAGGCAGAGGTTGTAACTCTGTGAGATGAACTCACAGATCAGAAAGAAGTTTCTCAGAAAGCTTCTTTCACGTTTTGAACGGATGAAATTTCCTTTATCAGCGTAGGCCTCAATGTGATCCAAAGAAGCCCTTCTCAGATTCCTCAAAGACAGTGTTAATGGACTGCTCCACGAAACATAAGTGTAACTCTGTGAGATGAATTCACACATCACCAAGAAGTTTCTAAGAAAGCTTCTTTCTAGTTTTCATCTGTGGATATTTCCTTTGTCACTGTAATGTTCATTGCGCTATGAAGTATCTAATTGCAGATTTCCAGAAAACTGTGCTAACAAACTGATCACTGAAGAGAAACGTGTAACTCTGTGAGTTGCATTCACACTTGGCAATGCAGTTTCTCAGAAAGCTTCTCTTTAGTTATTATGTGAGGATATTTCCTTTATCACCATGGGCCCCAATAGGCTCCCAAATATCACTTTGCAGATTCCACGAAAAGAGTGTTAGCAAACTGCTTCTTGAGGCAGAGGTTGTAACTCTGTGAGATGAACTCACAGATCAGAAAGAAGTTTCTCAGAAAGCTTCTTTCACTTTTATTGGAAGATGTTTCCATTGGCCCCATTGTTTTCAAAGGGATCGGGAATATCTGTTCTCAGATTCCACACAAATAGGCCTAGGCCACGGCCCCACGACATACAGCTGCAACTTAGTGAGTTGAATTCACACATCACAAAGCGGTTTCTCAGAAAGCTTCTTTCTTTAGTAAGACAGGGTTATTTGTGGTCTTGGAGCGCCACCGTGTGTCCTATTGCAGATTCTGCGAAAATTCTGCTAGCAAGTTTCTCAGTGGAAACAATGATGGACATCTGTGGGCTGAATTCACCCACAACAAAGAAGTTTTTGAGAAGGCTTCTCTGCAGGTTTCTCTGAGGATAGTTCCTTATTCGGCATGCGATTCAACGATATCCAAGACATCACATCTGAGATTCCTCAAAATGAGTGCTAGGAAACTCCCCCGAGAAAGGGTGATAGAACACTGTGAAATGAATTCACATATCACAAAGCAGTTTCTCAGAAAGCTTGGTTCCGCTTTCTCTTGAAGGATATATCCTTTCTCCTTCTATTCTTCAAAGCTATCTGAAATATCACTTCTCAGAATCCACGGAAACAGCCCTAAGAAACGGCTCCAAAAAACACTGGCGTAACTCTGTGAGTTGCATTCACACATGGCAATGCAGTTTCTCAGAAAGCTTCTCTTTAGTTATTATGTGAGGATATTTCCTTTATCACCATGGGCCCCAATAGGCTCCCAAATATCACTTTGCAGATTCCACGAAAAGAGTGTTAGCAAACTGCTTCTTGAGGCAGAGGTTGTAACTCTGTGAGATGAACTCACAGATCAGAAAGAAGTTTTTCAGAAAGCTTCTTTCACGTTTTGAACGGATGAAATTTCCTTTATCAGCGTAGGCCTCAATGTGATCCAAAGAAGCCCTTCTCAGATTCCTCAAAGACAGTGTTAATGGACTGCTCCACGAAACATAAGTGTAACTCTGTGAGATGAATTCACACATCACCAAGAAGTTTCTAAGAAAGCTTCTTTCTAGTTTTCATCTGTGGATATTTCCTTTGTCACTGTAATGTTCATTGCGCTATGAAGTATCTAATTGCAGATTTCCAGAAAACTGTGCTAACAAACTGATCACTGAAGAGAAACGTGTAACTCTGTGAGTTGCATTCACACTTGGCAATGCAGTTTCTCAGAAAGCTTCTCTTTAGTTATTATGTGAGGATATTTCCTTTATCACCATGGGCCCCAATAGGCTCCCAAATATCACTTTGCAGATTCCACGAAAAGAGTGTTAGCAAACTGCTTCTTGAGGCAGAGGTTGTAACTCTGTGAGATGAACTCACAGATCAGAAAGAAGTTTCTCAGAAAGCTTCTTTCACGTTTTGAACGGATGAAATTTCCTTTATCAGCGTAGGCCTCAATGTGATCCAAAGAAGCCCTTCTCAGATTCCTCAAAGACAGTGTTAATGGACTGCTCCACGAAACATAAGTGTAACTCTGTGAGATGAATTCACACATCACCAAGAAGTTTCTAAGAAAGCTTCTTTCTAGTTTTCATCTGTGGATATTTCCTTTGTCACTGTAATGTTCATTACGCTATGAAGTATCTAATTGCAGATTTCCAGAAAACTGTGCTAACAAACTGATCACTGAAGAGAAACGTGTAACTCTGTGAGTTGCATTCACACTTGGCAATGCAGTTTCTCAGAAAGCTTCTCTTTAGTTAGTATGTGAGGCTATTTCCTTTATCACCATGGGCCCTAATAGGCTCCCAAATATCACTTTGCAGATTCCACGAAAAGAGTGTTAGCAAACTGCTTCTTGAGGCAGAGGTTGTAACTCTGTGAGATGAACTCACAGATCAGAACGAAGTTTCTCAGAAAGCTTCTTTCTCATTTTTATTGGAAGATGTTTCCATTGGCCCCATTGTTTTCAAAGGGATCGGGAATATCTGTTCTCAGATTCCACACAAATAGGCCTAGGCCACGGCCCCACGACATACAGCTGCAACTTAGTGAGTTGAATTCACACATCACAAAGCGGTTTCTCAGAAAGCTTCTTTCTTTAGTAAGACAGGGTTATTTGTGGTCTTGGAGCGCCACCGTGTGTCCTATTGCAGATTCTGCGAAAATTCTGCTAGCAAGTTTCTCAGTGGAAACAATGATGGACATCTGTGGGCTGAATTCACCCACAACAAAGAAGTTTTTGAGAAGGCTTCTCTGCAGGTTTCTCTGAGGAGAGTTCCTTATTCAGCATGCGATTCAACGATATCCAAGACATCACATCTGAGATTCCTCAAAATGAGTGCTAGGAAACTCCCCCGAGAAAGGGTGATAGAACACTGTGAAATGAATTCACATATCACAAAGCAGTTTCTCAGAAAGCTTGGTTCCGCTTTCTCTTGAAGGATATATCCTTTCTCCTTCTATTCTTCAAAGCTATCTGAAATATCACTTCTCAGAATCCACGGAAACAGCCCTAAGAAACGGCTCCAAAAAACACTGGCGTAACTCTGTGAGTTGCATTCACACATGGCAATGCAGTTTCTCAGAAAGCTTCTCTTTAGTTATTATGTGAGGATATTTCCTTTATCACCATGGGCCCCAATAGGCTCCCAAATATCACTTTGCAGATTCCACGAAAAGAGTGTTAGCAAACTGCTTCTTGAGGCAGAGGTTGTAACTCTGTGAGATGAACTCACAGATCAGAAAGAAGTTTTTCAGAAAGCTTCTTTCACGTTTTGAACGGATGAAATTTCCTTTATCAGCGTAGGCCTCAATGTGATCCAAAGAAGCCCTTCTCAGATTCCTCAAAGACAGTGTTAATGGACTGCTCCACGAAACATAAGTGTAACTCTGTGAGATGAATTCACACATCACCAAGAAGTTTCTAAGAAAGCTTCTTTCTAGTTTTCATCTGTGGATATTTCCTTTGTCACTGTAATGTTCATTGCGCTATGAAGTATCTAATTGCAGATTTCCAGAAAACTGTGCTAACAAACTGATCACTGAAGAGAAACGTGTAACTCTGTGAGTTGCATTCACACTTGGCAATGCAGTTTCTCAGAAAGCTTCTCTTTAGTTATTATGTGAGGATATTTCCTTTATCACCATGGGCCCCAATAGGCTCCCAAATATCACTTTGCAGATTCCACGAAAAGAGTGTTAGCAAACTGCTTCTTGAGGCAGAGGTTGTAACTCTGTGAGATGAACTCACAGATCAGAAAGAAGTTTTTCAGAAAGCTTCTTTCACGTTTTGAACGGATGAAATTTCCTTTATCAGCGTAGGCCTCAATGTGATCCAAAGAAGCCCTTCTCAGATTCCTCAAAGACAGTGTTAATGGACTGCTCCA
This sequence comes from Rhinopithecus roxellana, assembly GCF_007565055.1. Lineage (NCBI taxonomy): Eukaryota > Metazoa > Chordata > Mammalia > Primates > Cercopithecidae > Rhinopithecus > Rhinopithecus roxellana. The sequence continues at coordinate 16,804 of NW_022144617.1, forward strand.
CGAAACATAAGTGTAACTCTGTGAGATGAATTCACACATCACCAAGAAGTTTCTAAGAAAGCTTCTTTCTAGTTTTCATCTGTGGATATTTCCTTTGTCACTGTAATGTTCATTGCGCTATGAAGTATCTAATTGCAGATTTCCAGAAAACTGTGCTAACAAACTGATCACTGAAGAGAAACGTGTCACTCTGTGAGTTGCATTCACACTTGGCAATGCAGTTTCTCAGAAAGCTTCTCTTTAGTTATTATGTGAGGATATTTCCTTTATCACCATGGGCCCCAATAGGCTCCCAAATATCACTTTGCAGATTCCACGAAAAGAGTGTTAGCAAACTGCTTCTTGAGGCAGAGGTTGTAACTCTGTGAGATGAACTCACAGATGAGAAAGAAGTTTCTCAGAAAGCTTCTTTCACGTTTTGAACGGATGAAATTTCCTTTATCAGCGTAGGCCTCAATGTGATCCAAAGAAGCCCTTCTCAGATTCCTCAAAGACAGTGTTAATGGACTGCTCCACGAAACATAAGTGTAACTCTGTGAGATGAATTCACACATCACCAAGAAGTTTCTAAAGAAAGCTTCTTTCTAGTTTTCATCTGTGGATATTTCCTTTGTCACTGTAATGTTCATTGCGCTATGAAGTATCTCATTGCAGATTTCCAGAAAACTGTGCTAACAAACTGATCACTGAAGAGAAACGTGTAACTCTGTGAGTTGCATTCACACTTGGCAATGCAGTTTCTCAGAAAGCTTCTCTTTAGTTATTATGTGAGGATATTTCCTTTATCACCATGGGCCCCAATAGGCTCCCAAATATCACTTTGCAGATTCCACGAAAAGAGTGTTAGCAAACTGCTTCTTGAGGCAGAGGTTGTAACTCTGTGAGATGAACTCACAGATCAGAAAGAAGTTTCTCAGAAAGCTTCTTTCACGTTTTGAACGGATGAAATTTCCTTTATCAGCGTAGGCCTCAATGTGATCCAAAGAAGCCCTTCTCAGATTCCTCAAAGACAGTGTTAATGGACTGCTCCACGAAACATAAGTGTAACTCTGTGAGATGAATTCACACATCACCAAGAAGTTTCTAAGAAAGCTTCTTTCTAGTTTTCATCTGTGGATATTTCCTTTGTCACTGTAATGTTCATTGCGCTATGAAGTATCTAATTGCAGATTTCCAGAAAACTGTGCTAACAAACTGATCACTGAAGAGAAACGTGTAACTCTGTGAGTTGCATTCACACTTGGCAATGCAGTTTCTCAGAAAGCTTCTCTTTAGTTATTATGTGAGGATATTTCCTTTATCACCATGGGCCCCAATAGGCTCCCAAATATCACTTTGCAGATTCCACGAAAAGAGTGTTAGCAAACTGCTTCTTGAGGCAGAGGTTGTAACTCTGTGAGATGAACTCACAGATCAGAAAGAAGTTTCTCAGAAAGCTTCTTTCACGTTTTGAACGGATGAAATTTCCTTTATCAGCGTAGGCCTCAATGTGATCCAAAGAAGCCCTTCTCAGATTCCTCAAAGACAGTGTTAATGGACTGCTCCACGAAACATAAGTGTAACTCTGTGAGATGAATTCACACATCACCAAGAAGTTTCTAAGAAAGCTTCTTTCTAGTTTTCATCTGTGGATATTTCCTTTGTCACTGTAATGTTCATTGCGCTATGAAGTATCTCATTGCAGATTTCCAGAAAACTGTGCTAACAAACTGATCACTGAAGAGAAACGTGTAACTCTGTGAGTTGCATTCACACTTGGCAATGCAGTTTCTCAGAAAGCTTCTCTTTAGTTATTATGTGAGGATATTTCCTTTATCACCATGGGCCCCAATAGGCTCCCAAATATCACTTTGCAGATTCCACGAAAAGAGTGTTAGCAAACTGCTTCTTGAGGCAGAGGTTGTAACTCTGTGAGATGAACTCACAGATCAGAAAGAAGTTTCTCAGAAAGCTTCTTTCACGTTTTGAACGGATGAAATTTCCTTTATCAGCGTAGGCCTCAATGTGATCCAAAGAAGCCCTTCTCAGATTCCTCAAAGACAGTGTTAATGGACTGCTCCACGAAACATAAGTGTAACTCTGTGAGATGAATTCACACATCACCAAGAAGTTTCTAAGAAAGCTTCTTTCTAGTTTTCATCTGTGGATATTTCCTTTGTCACTGTAATGTTCATTGCGCTATGAAGTATCTAATTGCAGATTTCCAGAAAACTGTGCTAACAAACTGATCACTGAAGAGAAACGTGTAACTCTGTGAGTTGCATTCACACTTGGCAATGCAGTTTCTCAGAAAGCTTCTCTTTAGTTATTATGTGAGGATATTTCCTTTATCACCATGGGCCCCAATAGGCTCCCAAATATCACTTTGCAGATTCCACGAAAAGAGTGTTAGCAAACTGCTTCTTGAGGCAGAGGTTGTAACTCTGTGAGATGAACTCACAGATCAGAAAGAAGTTTCTCAGAAAGCTTCTTTCACGTTTTGAACGGATGAAATTTCCTTTATCAGCGTAGGCCTCAATGTGATCCAAAGAAGCCCTTCTCAGATTCCTCAAAGACAGTGTTAATGGACTGCTCCACGAAACATAAGTGTAACTCTGTGAGATGAATTCACACATCACCAAGAAGTTTCTAAGAAAGCTTCTTTCTAGTTTTCATCTGTGGATATTTCCTTTGTCACTGTAATGTTCATTGCGCTATGAAGTATCTCATTGCAGATTTCCAGAAAACTGTGCTAACAAACTGATCACTGAAGAGAAACGTGTAACTCTGTGAGTTGCATTCACACTTGGCAATGCAGTTTCTCAGAAAGCTTCTCTTTAGTTATTATGTGAGGATATTTCCTTTATCACCATGGGCCCCAATAGGCTCCCAAATATCACTTTGCAGATTCCACGAAAAGAGTGTTAGCAAACTGCTTCTTGAGGCAGAGGTTGTAACTCTGTGAGATGAACTCACAGATCAGAAAGAAGTTTCTCAGAAAGCTTCTTTCACGTTTTGAACGGATGAAATTTCCTTTATCAGCGTAGGCCTCAATGTGATCCAAAGAAGCCCTTCTCAGATTCCTCAAAGACAGTGTTAATGGACTGCTCCACGAAACATAAGTGTAACTCTGTGAGATGAATTCACACATCACCAAGAAGTTTCTAAGAAAGCTTCTTTCTAGTTTTCATCTGTGGATATTTCCTTTGTCACTGTAATGTTCATTGCGCTATGAAGTATCTCATTGCAGATTTCCAGAAAACTGTGCTAACAAACTGATCACTGAAGAGAAACGTGTCACTCTGTGAGTTGCATTCACACTTGGCAATGCAGTTTCTCAGAAAGCTTCTCTTTAGTTATTATGTGAGGATATTTCCTTTATCACCATGGGCCCCAATAGGCTCCCAAATATCACTTTGCAGATTCCACGAAAAGAGTGTTAGCAAACTGCTTCTTGAGGCAGAGGTTGTAACTCTGTGAGATGAACTCACAGATGAGAAAGAAGTTTCTCAGAAAGCTTCTTTCACGTTTTGAACGGATGAAATTTCCTTTATCAGCGTAGGCCTCAATGTGATCCAAAGAAGCCCTTCTCAGATTCCTCAAAGACAGTGTTAATGGACTGCTCCACGAAACATAAGTGTAACTCTGTGAGATGAATTCACACATCACCAAGAAGTTTCTAAGAAAGCTTCTTTCTAGTTTTCATCTGTGGATATTTCCTTTGTCACTGTAATGTTCATTGCGCTATGAAGTATCTAATTGCAGATTTCCAGAAAACTGTGCTAACAAACTGATCACTGAAGAGAAACGTGTAACTCTGTGAGTTGCATTCACACTTGGCAATGCAGTTTCTCAGAAAGCTTCTCTTTAGTTATTATGTGAGGATATTTCCTTTATCACCATGGGCCCCAATAGGCTCCCAAATATCACTTTGCAGATTCCACGAAAAGAGTGTTAGCAAACTGCTTCTTGAGGCAGAGGTTGTAACTCTGTGAGATGAACTCACAGATCAGAAAGAAGTTTCTCAGAAAGCTTCTTTCACGTTTTGAACGGATGAAATTTCCTTTATCAGCGTAGGCCTCAATGTGATCCAAAGAAGCCCTTCTCAGATTCCTCAAAGACAGTGTTAATGGACTGCTCCACGAAACATAAGTGTAACTCTGTGAGATGAATTCACACATCACCAAGAAGTTTCTAAGAAAGCTTCTTTCTAGTTTTCATCTGTGGATATTTCCTTTGTCACTGTAATGTTCATTGCGCTATGAAGTATCTAATTGCAGATTTCCAGAAAACTGTGCTAACAAACTGATCACTGAAGAGAAACGTGTAACTCTGTGAGTTGCATTCACACTTGGCAATGCAGTTTCTCAGAAAGCTTCTCTTTAGTTAGTATGTGAGGCTATTTCCTTTATCACCATGGGCCCTAATAGGCTCCCAAATATCACTTTGCAGATTCCACGAAAAGAGTGTTAGCAAACTGCTTCTTGAGGCAGAGGTTGTAACTCTGTGAGATGAACTCACAGATCAGAACGAAGTTTCTCAGAAAGCTTCTTTCTCATTTTTATTGGAAGATGTTTCCATTGGCCCCATTGTTTTCAAAGGGATCGGGAATATCTGTTCTCAGATTCCACACAAATAGGCCTAGGCCACGGCCCCACGACATACAGCTGCAACTTAGTGAGTTGAATTCACACATCACAAAGCGGTTTCTCAGAAAGCTTCTTTCTTTAGTAAGACAGGGTTATTTGTGGTCTTGGAGCGCCACCGTGTGTCCTATTGCAGATTCTGCGAAAATTCTGCTAGCAAGTTTCTCAGTGGAAACAATGATGGACATCTGTGGGCTGAATTCACCCACAACAAAGAAGTTTTTGAGAAGGCTTCTCTGCAGGTTTCTCTGAGGAGAGTTCCTTATTCAGCATGCGATTCAACGATATCCAAGACATCACATCTGAGATTCCTCAAAATGAGTGCTAGGAAACTCCCCCGAGAAAGGGTGATAGAACACTGTGAAATGAATTCACATATCACAAAGCAGTTTCTCAGAAAGCTTGGTTCCGCTTTCTCTTGAAGGATATATCCTTTCTCCTTCTATTCTTCAAAGCTATCTGAAATATCACTTCTCAGAATCCACGGAAACAGCCCTAAGAAACGGCTCCAAAAAACACTGGCGTAACTCTGTGAGTTGCATTCACACATGGCAATGCAGTTTCTCAGAAAGCTTCTCTTTAGTTATTATGTGAGGATATTTCCTTTATCACCATGGGCCCCAATAGGCTCCCAAATATCACTTTGCAGATTCCACGAAAAGAGTGTTAGCAAACTGCTTCTTGAGGCAGAGGTTGTAACTCTGTGAGATGAACTCACAGATCAGAAAGAAGTTTTTCAGAAAGCTTCTTTCACGTTTTGAACGGATGAAATTTCCTTTATCAGCGTAGGCCTCAATGTGATCCAAAGAAGCCCTTCTCAGATTCCTCAAAGACAGTGTTAATGGACTGCTCCACGAAACATAAGTGTAACTCTGTGAGATGAATTCACACATCACCAAGAAGTTTCTAAGAAAGCTTCTTTCTAGTTTTCATCTGTGGATATTTCCTTTGTCACTGTAATGTTCATTGCGCTATGAAGTATCTAATTGCAGATTTCCAGAAAACTGTGCTAACAAACTGATCACTGAAGAGAAACGTGTAACTCTGTGAGTTGCATTCACACTTGGCAATGCAGTTTCTCAGAAAGCTTCTCTTTAGTTATTATGTGAGGCTATTTCCTTTATCACCATGGGCCCCAATAGGCTCCCAAATATCACTTTGCAGATTCCACGAAAAGAGTGTTAGCAAACTGCTTCTTGAGGCAGAGGTTGTAACTCTGTGAGATGAACTCACAGATCAGAAAGAAGTTTCTCAGAAAGCTTCTTTCACGTTTTGAACGGATGAAATTTCCTTTATCAGCGTAGGCCTCAATGTGATCCAAAGAAGCCCTTCTCAGATTCCTCAAAGACAGTGTTAATGGACTGCTCCACGAAACATAAGTGTAACTCTGTGAGATGAATTCACACATCACCAAGAAGTTTCTAAGAAAGCTTCTTTCTAGTTTTCATCTGTGGATATTTCCTTTGTCACTGTAATGTTCATTGCGCTATGAAGTATCTAATTGCAGATTTCCAGAAAACTGTGCTAACAAACTGATCACTGAAGAGAAACGTGTAACTCTGTGAGTTGCATTCACACTTGGCAATGCAGTTTCTCAGAAAGCTTCTCTTTAGTTATTATGTGAGGATATTTCCTTTATCACCATGGGCCCCAATAGGCTCCCAAATATCACTTTGCAGATTCCACGAAAAGAGTGTTAGCAAACTGCTTCTTGAGGCAGAGGTTGTAACTCTGTGAGATGAACTCACAGATCAGAAAGAAGTTTCTCAGAAAGCTTCTTTCACGTTTTGAACGGATGAAATTTCCTTTATCAGCGTAGGCCTCAATGTGATCCAAAGAAGCCCTTCTCAGATTCCTCAAAGACAGTGTTAATGGACTGCTCCACGAAACATAAGTGTAACTCTGTGAGATGAATTCACACATCACCAAGAAGTTTCTAAGAAAGCTTCTTTCTAGTTTTCATCTGTGGATATTTCCTTTGTCACTGTAATGTTCATTGCGCTATGAAGTATCTAATTGCAGATTTCCAGAAAACTGTGCTAACAAACTGATCACTGAAGAGAAACGTGTAACTCTGTGAGTTGCATTCACACTTGGCAATGCAGTTTCTCAGAAAGCTTCTCTTTAGTTATTATGTGAGGATATTTCCTTTATCACCATGGGCCCCAATAGGCTCCCAAATATCACTTTGCAGATTCCACGAAAAGAGTGTTAGCAAACTGCTTCTTGAGGCAGAGGTTGTAACTCTGTGAGATGAACTCACAGATCAGAAAGAAGTTTCTCAGAAAGCTTCTTTCACGTTTTGAACGGATGAAATTTCCTTTATCAGCGTAGGCCTCAATGTGATCCAAAGAAGCCCTTCTCAGATTCCTCAAAGACAGTGTTAATGGACTGCTCCACGAAACATAAGTGTAACTCTGTGAGATGAATTCACACATCACCAAGAAGTTTCTAAGAAAGCTTCTTTCTAGTTTTCATCTGTGGATATTTCCTTTGTCACTGTAATGTTCATTGCGCTATGAAGTATCTCATTGCAGATTTCCAGAAAACTGTGCTAACAAACTGATCACTGAAGAGAAACGTGTAACTCTGTGAGTTGCATTCACACTTGGCAATGCAGTTTCTCAGAAAGCTTCTCTTTAGTTATTATGTGAGGATATTTCCTTTATCACCATGGGCCCCAATAGGCTCCCAAATATCACTTTGCAGATTCCACGAAAAGAGTGTTAGCAAACTGCTTCTTGAGGCAGAGGTTGTAACTCTGTGAGATGAACTCACAGATCAGAAAGAAGTTTCTCAGAAAGCTTCTTTCACGTTTTGAACGGATGAAATTTCCTTTATCAGCGTAGGCCTCAATGTGATCCAAAGAAGCCCTTCTCAGATTCCTCAAAGACAGTGTTAATGGACTGCTCCACGAAACATAAGTGTAACTCTGTGAGATGAATTCACACATCACCAAGAAGTTTCTAAGAAAGCTTCTTTCTAGTTTTCATCTGTGGATATTTCCTTTGTCACTGTAATGTTCATTGCGCTATGAAGTATCTAATTGCAGATTTCCAGAAAACTGTGCTAACAAACTGATCACTGAAGAGAAACGTGTAACTCTGTGAGTTGCATTCACACTTGGCAATGCAGTTTCTCAGAAAGCTTCTCTTTAGTTATTATGTGAGGATATTTCCTTTATCACCATGGGCCCCAATAGGCTCCCAAATATCACTTTGCAGATTCCACGAAAAGAGTGTTAGCAAACTGCTTCTTGAGGCAGAGGTTGTAACTCTGTGAGATGAACTCACAGATCAGAAAGAAGTTTCTCAGAAAGCTTCTTTCACGTTTTGAACGGATGAAATTTCCTTTATCAGCGTAGGCCTCAATGTGATCCAAAGAAGCCCTTCTCAGATTCCTCAAAGACAGTGTTAATGGACTGCTCCACGAAACATAAGTGTAACTCTGTGAGATGAATTCACACATCACCAAGAAGTTTCTAAGAAAGCTTCTTTCTAGTTTTCATCTGTGGATATTTCCTTTGTCACTGTAATGTTCATTGCGCTATGAAGTATCTAATTGCAGATTTCCAGAAAACTGTGCTAACAAACTGATCACTGAAGAGAAACGTGTAACTCTGTGAGTTGCATTCACACTTGGCAATGCAGTTTCTCAGAAAGCTTCTCTTTAGTTAGTATGTGAGGCTATTTCCTTTATCACCATGGGCCCTAATAGGCTCCCAAATATCACTTTGCAGATTCCACGAAAAGAGTGTTAGCAAACTGCTTCTTGAGGCAGAGGTTGTAACTCTGTGAGATGAACTCACAGATCAGAACGAAGTTTCTCAGAAAGCTTCTTTCTCATTTTTATTGGAAGATGTTTCCATTGGCCCCATTGTTTTCAAAGGGATCGGGAATATCTGTTCTCAGATTCCACACAAATAGGCCTAGGCCACGGCCCCACGACATACAGCTGCAACTTAGTGAGTTGAATTCACACATCACAAAGCGGTTTCTCAGAAAGCTTCTTTCTTTAGTAAGACAGGGTTATTTGTGGTCTTGGAGCGCCACCGTGTGTCCTATTGCAGATTCTGCGAAAATTCTGCTAGCAAGTTTCTCAGTGGAAACAATGATGGACATCTGTGGGCTGAATTCACCCACAACAAAGAAGTTTTTGAGAAGGCTTCTCTGCAGGTTTCTCTGAGGAGAGTTCCTTATTCAGCATGCGATTCAACGATATCCAAGACATCACATCTGAGATTCCTCAAAATGAGTGCTAGGAAACTCCCCCGAGAAAGGGTGATAGAACACTGTGAAATGAATTCACATATCACAAAGCAGTTTCTCAGAAAGCTTGGTTCCGCTTTCTCTTGAAGGATATATCCTTTCTCCTTCTATTCTTCAAAGCTATCTGAAATATCACTTCTCAGAATCCACGGAAACAGCCCTAAGAAACGGCTCCAAAAAACACTGGCGTAACTCTGTGAGTTGCATTCACACATGGCAATGCAGTTTCTCAGAAAGCTTCTCTTTAGTTATTATGTGAGGATATTTCCTTTATCACCATGGGCCCCAATAGGCTCCCAAATATCACTTTGCAGATTCCACGAAAAGAGTGTTAGCAAACTGCTTCTTGAGGCAGAGGTTGTAACTCTGTGAGATGAACTCACAGATCAGAAAGAAGTTTCTCAGAAAGCTTCTTTCACGTTTTGAACGGATGAAATTTCCTTTATCAGCGTAGGCCTCAATGTGATCCAAAGAAGCCCTTCTCAGATTCCTCAAAGACAGTGTTAATGGACTGCTCCACGAAACATAAGTGTAACTCTGTGAGATGAATTCACACATCACCAAGAAGTTTCTAAGAAAGCTTCTTTCTAGTTTTCATCTGTGGATATTTCCTTTGTCACTGTAATGTTCATTGCGCTATGAAGTATCTAATTGCAGATTTCCAGAAAACTGTGCTAACAAACTGATCACTGAAGAGAAACGTGTAACTCTGTGAGTTGCATTCACACTTGGCAATGCAGTTTCTCAGAAAGCTTCTCTTTAGTTATTATGTGAGGATATTTCCTTTATCACCATGGGCCCCAATAGGCTCCCAAATATCACTTTGCAGATTCCACGAAAAGAGTGTTAGCAAACTGCTTCTTGAGGCAGAGGTTGTAACTCTGTGAGATGAACTCACAGATCAGAAAGAAGTTTCTCAGAAAGCTTCTTTCACGTTTTGAACGGATGAAATTTCCTTTATCAGCGTAGGCCTCAATGTGATCCAAAGAAGCCCTTCTCAGATTCCTCAAAGACAGTGTTAATGGACTGCTCCACGAAACATAAGTGTAACTCTGTGAGATGAATTCACACATCACCAAGAAGTTTCTAAGAAAGCTTCTTTCTAGTTTTCATCTGTGGATATTTCCTTTGTCACTGTAATGTTCATTGCGCTATGAAGTATCTAATTGCAGATTTCCAGAAAACTGTGCTAACAAACTGATCACTGAAGAGAAACGTGTCACTCTGTGAGTTGCATTCACACTTGGCAATGCAGTTTCTCAGAAAGCTTCTCTTTAGTTATTATGTGAGGATATTTCCTTTATCACCATGGGCCCCAATAGGCTCCCAAATATCACTTTGCAGATTCCACGAAAAGAGTGTTAGCAAACTGCTTCTTGAGGCAGAGGTTGTAACTCTGTGAGATGAACTCACAGATCAGAAAGAAGTTTCTCAGAAAGCTTCTTTCACGTTTTGAACGGATGAAATTTCCTTTATCAGCGTAGGCCTCAATGTGATCCAAAGAAGCCCTTCTCAGATTCCTCAAAGACAGTGTTAATGGACTGCTCCACGAAACATAAGTGTAACTCTGTGAGATGAATTCACACATCACCAAGAAGTTTCTAAGAAAGCTTCTTTCTAGTTTTCATCTGTGGATATTTCCTTTGTCACTGTAATGTTCATTGCGCTATGAAGTATCTCATTGCAGATTTCCAGAAAACTGTGCTAACAAACTGATCACTGAAGAGAAACGTGTAACTCTGTGAGTTGCATTCACACTTGGCAATGCAGTTTCTCAGAAAGCTTCTCTTTAGTTATTATGTGAGGATATTTCCTTTATCACCATGGGCCCCAATAGGCTCCCAAATATCACTTTGCAGATTCCACGAAAAGAGTGTTAGCAAACTGCTTCTTGAGGCAGAGGTTGTAACTCTGTGAGATGAACTCACAGATCAGAAAGAAGTTTCTCAGAAAGCTTCTTTCACGTTTTGAACGGATGAAATTTCCTTTATCAGCGTAGGCCTCAATGTGATCCAAAGAAGCCCTTCTCAGATTCCTCAAAGACAGTGTTAATGGACTGCTCCACGAAACATAAGTGTAACTCTGTGAGATGAATTCACACATCACCAAGAAGTTTCTAAGAAAGCTTCTTTCTAGTTTTCATCTGTGGATATTTCCTTTGTCACTGTAATGTTCATTGCGCTATGAAGTATCTAATTGCAGATTTCCAGAAAACTGTGCTAACAAACTGATCACTGAAGAGAAACGTGTAACTCTGTGAGTTGCATTCACACTTGGCAATGCAGTTTCTCAGAAAGCTTCTCTTTAGTTATTATGTGAGGATATTTCCTTTATCACCATGGGCCCCAATAGGCTCCCAAATATCACTTTGCAGATTCCACGAAAAGAGTGTTAGCAAACTGCTTCTTGAGGCAGAGGTTGTAACTCTGTGAGATGAACTCACAGATCAGAAAGAAGTTTCTCAGAAAGCTTCTTTCACGTTTTGAACGGATGAAATTTCCTTTATCAGCGTAGGCCTCAATGTGATCCAAAGAAGCCCTTCTCAGATTCCTCAAAGACAGTGTTAATGGACTGCTCCACGAAACATAAGTGTAACTCTGTGAGATGAATTCACACATCACCAAGAAGTTTCTAAGAAAGCTTCTTTCTAGTTTTCATCTGTGGATATTTCCTTTGTCACTGTAATGTTCATTGCGCTATGAAGTATCTAATTGCAGATTTCCAGAAAACTGTGCTAACAAACTGATCACTGAAGAGAAACGTGTAACTCTGTGAGTTGCATTCACACTTGGCAATGCAGTTTCTCAGAAAGCTTCTCTTTAGTTAGTATGTGAGGCTATTTCCTTTATCACCATGGGCCCTAATAGGCTCCCAAATATCACTTTGCAGATTCCACGAAAAGAGTGTTAGCAAACTGCTTCTTGAGGCAGAGGTTGTAACTCTGTGAGATGAACTCACAGATCAGAACGAAGTTCTCAGAAAGCTTCTTTCTCATTTTTATTGGAAGATGTTTCCATTGGCCCCATTGTTTTCAAAGGGATCGGGAATATCTGTTCTCAGATTCCACACAAATAGGCCTAGGCCACGGCCCCACGACATACAGCTGCAACTTAGTGAGTTGAATTCACATCACAAAGCGGTTTCTCAGAAAGCTTCTTTCTTTAGTAAGACAGGGTTATTTGTGGTCTTGGAGCGCCACCGTGTGTCCTATTGCAGATTCTGCGAAAATTCTGCTAGCAAGTTTCTCAGTGGAAACAATGATGGACATCTGTGGGCTGAATTCACCCACAACAAAGAAGTTTTTGAGAAGGCTTCTCTGCAGGTTTCTCTGAGGAGAGTTCCTTATTCAGCATGCGATTCAACGATATCCAAGACATCACATCTGAGATTCCTCAAAATGAGTGCTAGGAAACTCCCCCGAGAAAGGGTGATAGAACACTGTGAAATGAATTCACATATCACAAAGCAGTTTCTCAGAAAGCTTGGTTCCGCTTTCTCTTGAAGGATATATCCTTTCTCCTTCTATTCTTCAAAGCTATCTGAAATATCACTTCTCAGAATCCACGGAAACAGCCCTAAGAAACGGCTCCAAAAAACACTGGCGTAACTCTGTGAGTTGCATTCACACATGGCAATGCAGTTTCTCAGAAAGCTTCTCTTTAGTTATTATGTGAGGATATTTCCTTTATCACCATGGGCCCCAATAGGCTCCCAAATATCACTTTGCAGATTCCACGAAAAGAGTGTTAGCAAACTGCTTCTTGAGGCAGAGGTTGTAACTCTGTGAGATGAACTCACAGATCAGAAAGAAGTTTTTCAGAAAGCTTCTTTCACGTTTTGAACGGATGAAATTTCCTTTATCAGCGTAGGCCTCAATGTGATCCAAAGAAGCCCTTCTCAGATTCCTCAAAGACAGTGTTAATGGACTGCTCCACGAAACATAAGTGTAACTCTGTGAGATGAATTCACACATCACCAAGAAGTTTCTAAGAAAGCTTCTTTCTAGTTTTCATCTGTGGATATTTCCTTTGTCACTGTAATGTTCATTGCGCTATGAAGTATCTAATTGCAGATTTCCAGAAAACTGTGCTAACAAACTGATCACTGAAGAGAAACGTGTAACTCTGTGAGTTGCATTCACACTTGGCAATGCAGTTTCTCAGAAAGCTTCTCTTTAGTTATTATGTGAGGATATTTCCTTTATCACCATGGGCCCCAATAGGCTCCCAAATATCACTTTGCAGATTCCACGAAAAGAGTGTTAGCAAACTGCTTCTTGAGGCAGAGGTTGTAACTCTGTGAGATGAACTCACAGATCAGAAAGAAGTTTCTCAGAAAGCTTCTTTCACGTTTTGAACGGATGAAATTTCCTTTATCAGCGTAGGCCTCAATGTGATCCAAAGAAGCCCTTCTCAGATTCCTCAAAGACAGTGTTAATGGACTGCTCCACGAAACATAAGTGTAACTCTGTGAGATGAATTCACACATCACCAAGAAGTTTCTAAGAAAGCTTCTTTCTAGTTTTCATCTGTGGATATTTCCTTTGTCACTGTAATGTTCATTGCGCTATGAAGTATCTAATTGCAGATTTCCAGAAAACTGTGCTAACAAACTGATCACTGAAGAGAAACGTGTCACTCTGTGAGTTGCATTCACACTTGGCAATGCAGTTTCTCAGAAAGCTTCTCTTTAGTTATTATGTGAGGATATTTCCTTTATCACCATGGGCCCCAATAGGCTCCCAAATATCACTTTGCAGATTCCACGAAAAGAGTGTTAGCAAACTGCTTCTTGAGGCAGAGGTTGTAACTCTGTGAGATGAACTCACAGATCAGAAAGAAGTTTCTCAGAAAGCTTCTTTCACGTTTTGAACGGATGAAATTTCCTTTATCAGCGTAGGCCTCAATGTGATCCAAAGAAGCCCTTCTCAGATTCCTCAAAGACAGTGTTAATGGACTGCTCCACGAAACATAAGTGTAACTCTGTGAGATGAATTCACACATCACCAAGAAGTTTCAAAGAAAGCTTCTTTCTAGTTTTCATCTGTGGATATTTCCTTTGTCACTGTAATGTTCATTGCGCTATGAAGTATCTCATTGCAGATTTCCAGAAAACTGTGCTAACAAACTGATCACTGAAGAGAAACGTGTAACTCTGTGAGTTGCATTCACACTTGGCAATGCAGTTTCTCAGAAAGCTTCTCTTTAGTTATTATGTGAGGATATTTCCTTTATCACCATGGGCCCCAATAGGCTCCCAAATATCACTTTGCAGATTCCACGAAAAGAGTGTTAGCAAACTGCTTCTTGAGGCAGAGGTTGTAACTCTGTGAGATGAACTCACAGATCAGAAAGAAGTTTCTCAGAAAGCTTCTTTCACGTTTTGAACGGATGAAATTTCCTTTATCAGCGTAGGCCTCAATGTGATCCAAAGAAGCCCTTCTCAGATTCCTCAAAGACAGTGTTAATGGACTGCTCCACGAAACATAAGTGTAACTCTGTGAGATGAATTCACACATCACCAAGAAGTTTCTAAGAAAGCTTCTTTCTAGTTTTCATCTGTGGATATTTCCTTTGTCACTGTAATGTTCATTGCGCTATGAAGTATCTAATTGCAGATTTCCAGAAAACTGTGCTAACAAACTGATCACTGAAGAGAAACGTGTAACTCTGTGAGTTGCATTCACACTTGGCAATGCAGTTTCTCAGAAAGCTTCTCTTTAGTTATTATGTGAGGATATTTCCTTTATCACCATGGGCCCCAATAGGCTCCCAAATATCACTTTGCAGATTCCACGAAAAGAGTGTTAGCAAACTGCTTCTTGAGGCAGAGGTTGTAACTCTGTGAGATGAACTCACAGATCAGAAAGAAGTTTCTCAGAAAGCTTCTTTCACGTTTTGAACGGATGAAATTTCCTTTATCAGCGTAGGCCTCAATGTGATCCAAAGAAGCCCTTCTCAGATTCCTCAAAGACAGTGTTAATGGACTGCTCCACGAAACATAAGTGTAACTCTGTGAGATGAATTCACACATCACCAAGAAGTTTCTAAGAAAGCTTCTTTCTAGTTTTCATCTGTGGATATTTCCTTTGTCACTGTAATGTTCATTGCGCTATGAAGTATCTCATTGCAGATTTCCAGAAAACTGTGCTAACAAACTGATCACTGAAGAGAAACGTGTAACTCTGTGAGTTGCATTCACACTTGGCAATGCAGTTTCTCAGAAAGCTTCTCTTTAGTTATTATGTGAGGATATTTCCTTTATCACCATGGGCCCCAATAGGCTCCCAAATATCACTTTGCAGATTCCACGAAAAGAGTGTTAGCAAACTGCTTCTTGAGGCAGAGGTTGTAACTCTGTGAGATGAACTCACAGATCAGAAAGAAGTTTCTCAGAAAGCTTCTTTCACGTTTTGAACGGATGAAATTTCCTTTATCAGCGTAGGCCTCAATGTGATCCAAAGAAGCCCTTCTCAGATTCCTCAAAGACAGTGTTAATGGACTGCTCCACGAAACATAAGTGTAACTCTGTGAGATGAATTCACACATCACCAAGAAGTTTCTAAGAAAGCTTCTTTCTAGTTTTCATCTGTGGATATTTCCTTTGTCACTGTAATGTTCATTGCGCTATGAAGTATCTAATTGCAGATTTCCAGAAAACTGTGCTAACAAACTGATCACTGAAGAGAAACGTGTAACTCTGTGAGTTGCATTCACACTTGGCAATGCAGTTTCTCAGAAAGCTTCTCTTTAGTTATTATGTGAGGATATTTCCTTTATCACCATGGGCCCCAATAGGCTCCCAAATATCACTTTGCAGATTCCACGAAAAGAGTGTTAGCAAACTGCTTCTTGAGGCAGAGGTTGTAACTCTGTGAGATGAACTCACAGATCAGAAAGAAGTTTCTCAGAAAGCTTCTTTCACGTTTTGAACGGATGAAATTTCCTTTATCAGCGTAGGCCTCAATGTGATCCAAAGAAGCCCTTCTCAGATTCCTCAAAGACAGTGTTAATGGACTGCTCCACGAAACATAAGTGTAACTCTGTGAGATGAATTCACACATCACCAAGAAGTTTCTAAGAAAGCTTCTTTCTAGTTTTCATCTGTGGATATTTCCTTTGTCACTGTAATGTTCATTGCGCTATGAAGTATCTAATTGCAGATTTCCAGAAAACTGTGCTAACAAACTGATCACTGAAGAGAAACGTGTAACTCTGTGAGTTGCATTCACACTTGGCAATGCAGTTTCTCAGAAAGCTTCTCTTTAGTTATTATGTGAGGATATTTCCTTTATCACCATGGGCCCCAATAGGCTCCCAAATATCACTTTGCAGATTCCACGAAAAGAGTGTTAGCAAACTGCTTCTTGAGGCAGAGGTTGTAACTCTGTGAGATGAACTCACAGATCAGAAAGAAGTTTCTCAGAAAGCTTCTTTCACGTTTTGAACGGATGAAATTTCCTTTATCAGCGTAGGCCTCAATGTGATCCAAAGAAGCCCTTCTCAGATTCCTCAAAGACAGTGTTAATGGACTGCTCCACGAAACATAAGTGTAACTCTGTGAGATGAATTCACACATCACCAAGAAGTTTCTAAGAAAGCTTCTTTCTAGTTTTCATCTGTGGATATTTCCTTTGTCACTGTAATGTTCATTGCGCTATGAAGTATCTAATTGCAGATTTCCAGAAAACTGTGCTAACAAACTGATCACTGAAGAGAAACGTGTAACTCTGTGAGTTGCATTCACACTTGGCAATGCAGTTTCTCAGAAAGCTTCTCTTTAGTTATTATGTGAGGATATTTCCTTTATCACCATGGGCCCCAATAGGCTCCCAAATATCACTTTGCAGATTCCACGAAAAGAGTGTTAGCAAACTGCTTCTTGAGGCAGAGGTTGTAACTCTGTGAGATGAACTCACAGATCAGAAAGAAGTTTCTCAGAAAGCTTCTTTCACGTTTTGAACGGATGAAATTTCCTTTATCAGCGTAGGCCTCAATGTGATCCAAAGAAGCCCTTCTCAGATTCCTCAAAGACAGTGTTAATGGACTGCTCCACGAAACATAAGTGTAACTCTGTGAGATGAATTCACACATCACCAAGAAGTTTCTAAGAAAGCTTCTTTCTAGTTTTCATCTGTGGATATTTCCTTTGTCACTGTAATGTTCATTGCGCTATGAAGTATCTAATTGCAGATTTCCAGAAAACTGTGCTAACAAACTGATCACTGAAGAGAAACGTGTAACTCTGTGAGTTGCATTCACACTTGGCAATGCAGTTTCTCAGAAAGCTTCTCTTTAGTTATTATGTGAGGATATTTCCTTTATCACCATGGGCCCCAATAGGCTCCCAAATATCACTTTGCAGATTCCACGAAAAGAGTGTTAGCAAACTGCTTCTTGAGGCAGAGGTTGTAACTCTGTGAGATGAACTCACAGATCAGAAAGAAGTTTCTCAGAAAGCTTCTTTCACGTTTTGAACGGATGAAATTTCCTTTATCAGCGTAGGCCTCAATGTGATCCAAAGAAGCCCTTCTCAGATTCCTCAAAGACAGTGTTAATGGACTGCTCCACGAAACATAAGTGTAACTCTGTGAGATGAATTCACACATCACCAAGAAGTTTCTAAGAAAGCTTCTTTCTAGTTTTCATCTGTGGATATTTCCTTTGTCACTGTAATGTTCATTGCGCTATGAAGTATCTCATTGCAGATTTCCAGAAAACTGTGCTAACAAACTGATCACTGAAGAGAAACGTGTAACTCTGTGAGTTGCATTCACACTTGGCAATGCAGTTTCTCAGAAAGCTTCTCTTTAGTTATTATGTGAGGATATTTCCTTTATCACCATGGGCCCCAATAGGCTCCCAAATATCACTTTGCAGATTCCACGAAAAGAGTGTTAGCAAACTGCTTCTTGAGGCAGAGGTTGTAACTCTGTGAGATGAACTCACAGATCAGAAAGAAGTTTCTCAGAAAGCTTCTTTCACGTTTTGAACGGATGAAATTTCCTTTATCAGCGTAGGCCTCAATGTGATCCAAAGAAGCCCTTCTCAGATTCCTCAAAGACAGTGTTAATGGACTGCTCCACGAAACATAAGTGTAACTCTGTGAGATGAATTCACACATCACCAAGAAGTTTCTAAGAAAGCTTCTTTCTAGTTTTCATCTGTGGATATTTCCTTTGTCACTGTAATGTTCATTGCGCTATGAAGTATCTAATTGCAGATTTCCAGAAAACTGTGCTAACAAACTGATCACTGAAGAGAAACGTGTAACTCTGTGAGTTGCATTCACACTTGGCAATGCAGTTTCTCAGAAAGCTTCTCTTTAGTTATTATGTGAGGATATTTCCTTTATCACCATGGGCCCCAATAGGCTCCCAAATATCACTTTGCAGATTCCACGAAAAGAGTGTTAGCAAACTGCTTCTTGAGGCAGAGGTTGTAACTCTGTGAGATGAACTCACAGATCAGAAAGAAGTTTCTCAGAAAGCTTCTTTCACGTTTTGAACGGATGAAATTTCCTTTATCAGCGTAGGCCTCAATGTGATCCAAAGAAGCCCTTCTCAGATTCCTCAAAGACAGTGTTAATGGACTGCTCCACGAAACATAAGTGTAACTCTGTGAGATGAATTCACACATCACCAAGAAGTTTCTAAGAAAGCTTCTTTCTAGTTTTCATCTGTGGATATTTCCTTTGTCACTGTAATGTTCATTACGCTATGAAGTATCTAATTGCAGATTTCCAGAAAACTGTGCTAACAAACTGATCACTGAAGAGAAACGTGTAACTCTGTGAGTTGCATTCACACTTGGCAATGCAGTTTCTCAGAAAGCTTCTCTTTAGTTAGTATGTGAGGCTATTTCCTTTATCACCATGGGCCCTAATAGGCTCCCAAATATCACTTTGCAGATTCCACGAAAAGAGTGTTAGCAAACTGCTTCTTGAGGCAGAGGTTGTAACTCTGTGAGATGAACTCACAGATCAGAAAGAAGTTTCTCAGAAAGCTTCTTTCACGTTTGAACGGATGAAATTTCCTTTATCAGCGTAGGCCTCAATGTGATCCAAAGAAGCCCTTCTCAGATTCCTCAAAGACAGTGTTAATGGACTGCTCCACGAAACATAAGTGTAACTCTGTGAGATGAATTCACACATCACCAAGAAGTTTCTAAGAAAGCTTCTTTCTAGTTTTCATCTGTGGATATTTCCTTTGTCACTGTAATGTTCATTGCGCTATGAAGTATCTCATTGCAGATTTCCAGAAAACTGTGCTAGCTAACAAACTGATCACTGAAGAGAAACGTGTACTCTGTGAGTTGCATTCACACTTGGCAATGCAGTTTCTCAGAAAGCTTCTCTTTAGTTATTATGTGAGGATATTTCCTTTATCACCATGGGCCCCAATAGGCTCCCAAATATCACTTTGCAGATTCCACGAAAAGAGTGTTAGCAAACTGCTTCTTGAGGCAGAGGTTGTAACTCTGTGAGATGAACTCACAGATCAGAAAGAAGTTTTCTCAGAAAGCTTCTTTCACGTTTTGAACGGATGAAATTTCCTTTATCAGCGTAGGCCTCAATGTGATCCAAAGAAGCCCTTCTCAGATTCCTCAAAGACAGTGTTAATGGACTGCTCCACGAAACATAAGTGTAACTCTGTGAGATGAATTCACACATCACCAAGAAGTTTCTAAGAAAGCTTCTTTCTAGTTTTCATCTGTGGATATTTCCTTTGTCACTGTAATGTTCATTGCGCTATGAAGTATCTAATTGCAGATTTCCAGAAAACTGTGCTAACAAACTGATCACTGAAGAGAAACGTGTAACTCTGTGAGTTGCATTCACACTTGGCAATGCAGTTTCTCAGAAAGCTTCTCTTTAGTTATTATGTGAGGATATTTCCTTTATCACCATGGGCCCCAATAGGCTCCCAAATATCACTTTGCAGATTCCACGAAAAGAGTGTTAGCAAACTGCTTCTTGAGGCAGAGGTTGTAACTCTGTGAGATGAACTCACAGATCAGAAAGAAGTTTCTCAGAAAGCTTCTTTCACGTTTTGAACGGATGAAATTTCCTTTATCAGCGTAGGCCTCAATGTGATCCAAAGAAGCCCTTCTCAGATTCCTCAAAGACAGTGTTAATGGACTGCTCCACGAAACATAAGTGTAACTCTGTGAGATGAATTCACACATCACCAAGAAGTTTCTAAGAAAGCTTCTTTCTAGTTTTCATCTGTGGATATTTCCTTTGTCACTGTAATGTTCATTGCGCTATGAAGTATCTAATTGCAGATTTCCAGAAAACTGTGCTAACAAACTGATCACTGAAGAGAAACGTGTAACTCTGTGAGTTGCATTCACACTTGGCAATGCAGTTTCTCAGAAAGCTTCTCTTTAGTTATTATGTGAGGATATTTCCTTTATCACCATGGGCCCCAATAGGCTCCCAAATATCACTTTGCAGATTCCACGAAAAGAGTGTTAGCAAACTGCTTCTTGAGGCAGAGGTTGTAACTCTGTGAGATGAACTCACAGATCAGAAAGAAGTTTCTCAGAAAGCTTCTTTCACGTTTTGAACGGATGAAATTTCCTTTATCAGCGTAGGCCTCAATGTGATCCAAAGAAGCCCTTCTCAGATTCCTCAAAGACAGTGTTAATGGACTGCTCCACGAAACATAAGTGTAACTCTGTGAGATGAATTCACACATCACCAAGAAGTTTCTAAGAAAGCTTCTTTCTAGTTTTCATCTGTGGATATTTCCTTTGTCACTGTAATGTTCATTGCGCTATGAAGTATCTAATTGCAGATTTCCAGAAAACTGTGCTAACAAACTGATCACTGAAGAGAAACGTGTAACTCTGTGAGTTGCATTCACACTTGGCAATGCAGTTTCTCAGAAAGCTTCTCTTTAGTTATTATGTGAGGATATTTCCTTTATCACCATGGGCCCCAATAGGCTCCCAAATATCACTTTGCAGATTCCACGAAAAGAGTGTTAGCAAACTGCTTCTTGAGGCAGAGGTTGTAACTCTGTGAGATGAACTCACAGATCAGAAAGAAGTTTCTCAGAAAGCTTCTTTCACGTTTTGAACGGATGAAATTTCCTTTATCAGCGTAGGCCTCAATGTGATCCAAAGAAGCCCTTCTCAGATTCCTCAAAGACAGTGTTAATGGACTGCTCCACGAAACATAAGTGTAACTCTGTGAGATGAATTCACACATCACCAAGAAGTTTCTAAGAAAGCTTCTTTCTAGTTTTCATCTGTGGATATTTCCTTTGTCACTGTAATGTTCATTGCGCTATGAAGTATCTCATTGCAGATTTCCAGAAAACTGTGCTAACAAACTGATCACTGAAGAGAAACGTGTAACTCTGTGAGTTGCATTCACACTTGGCAATGCAGTTTCTCAGAAAGCTTCTCTTTAGTTATTATGTGAGGATATTTCCTTTATCACCATGGGCCCCAATAGGCTCCCAAATATCACTTTGCAGATTCCACGAAAAGAGTGTTAGCAAACTGCTTCTTGAGGCAGAGGTTGTAACTCTGTGAGATGAACTCACAGATCAGAAAGAAGTTTCTCAGAAAGCTTCTTTCACGTTTTGAACGGATGAAATTTCCTTTATCAGCGTAGGCCTCAATGTGATCCAAAGAAGCCCTTCTCAGATTCCTCAAAGACAGTGTTAATGGACTGCTCCACGAAACATAAGTGTAACTCTGTGAGATGAATTCACACATCACCAAGAAGTTTCTAAGAAAGCTTCTTTCTAGTTTTCATCTGTGGATATTTCCTTTGTCACTGTAATGTTCATTGCGCTATGAAGTATCTAATTGCAGATTTCCAGAAAACTGTGCTAACAAACTGATCACTGAAGAGAAACGTGTAACTCTGTGAGTTGCATTCACACTTGGCAATGCAGTTTCTCAGAAAGCTTCTCTTTAGTTATTATGTGAGGATATTTCCTTTATCACCATGGGCCCCAATAGGCTCCCAAATATCACTTTGCAGATTCCACGAAAAGAGTGTTAGCAAACTGCTTCTTGAGGCAGAGGTTGTAACTCTGTGAGATGAACTCACAGATCAGAAAGAAGTTTCTCAGAAAGCTTCTTTCACGTTTTGAACGGATGAAATTTCCTTTATCAGCGTAGGCCTCAATGTGATCCAAAGAAGCCCTTCTCAGATTCCTCAAAGACAGTGTTAATGGACTGCTCCACGAAACATAAGTGTAACTCTGTGAGATGAATTCACACATCACCAAGAAGTTTCTAAGAAAGCTTCTTTCTAGTTTTCATCTGTGGATATTTCCTTTGTCACTGTAATGTTCATTGCGCTATGAAGTATCTAATTGCAGATTTCCAGAAAACTGTGCTAACAAACTGATCACTGAAGAGAAACGTGTAACTCTGTGAGTTGCATTCACACTTGGCAATGCAGTTTCTCAGAAAGCTTCTCTTTAGTTATTATGTGAGGCTATTTCCTTTATCACCATGGGCCCCTAATAGGCTCCCAAATATCACTTTGCAGATTCCACGAAAAGAGTGTTAGCAAACTGCTTCTTGAGGCAGAGGTTGTAACTCTGTGAGATGAACTCACAGATCAGAACGAAGTTTCTCAGAAAGCTTCTTCTCACTTTTATTGGAACGATGATTTCCATTGGCCCCATTGTTTTCAAAGGGATCGGGAATATCTGTTCTCAGATTCCACACAAATAGGCCTAGGCCACGGCCCCACGACATACAGCTGCAACTTAGTGAGTTGAATTCACACATCACAAAGCGGTTTCTCAGAAAGCTTCTTTCTTTAGTAAGACAGGGTTATTTGTGGTCTTGGAGCGCCACCGTGTGTCCTATTGCAGATTCTGCGAAAATTCTGCTAGCAAGTTTCTCAGTGGAAACAATGATGGACATCTGTGGGCTGAATTCACCCACAACAAAGAAGTTTTTGAGAAGGCTTCTCTGCAGGTTTCTCTGAGGAGAGTTCCTTATTCAGCATGCGATTCAACGATATCCAAGACATCACATCTGAGATTCCTCAAAATGAGTGCTAGGAAACTCCCCCGAGAAAGGGTGATAGAACACTGTGAAATGAATTCACATATCACAAAGCAGTTTCTCAGAAAGCTTGGTTCCGCTTTCTCTTGAAGGATATATCCTTTCTCCTTCTATTCTTCAAAGCTATCTGAAATATCACTTCTCAGAATCCACGGAAACAGCCCTAAGAAACGGCTCCAAAAAACACTGGCGTAACTCTGTGAGTTGCATTCACACATGGCAATGCAGTTTCTCAGAAAGCTTCTCTTTAGTTATTATGTGAGGATATTTCCTTTATCACCATGGGCCCCAATAGGCTCCCAAATATCACTTTGCAGATTCCACGAAAAGAGTGTTAGCAAACTGCTTCTTGAGGCAGAGGTTGTAACTCTGTGAGATGAACTCACAGATCAGAAAGAAGTTTTTCAGAAAGCTTCTTTCACGTTTTGAACGGATGAAATTTCCTTTATCAGCGTAGGCCTCAATGTGATCCAAAGAAGCCCTTCTCAGATTCCTCAAAGACAGTGTTAATGGACTGCTCCACGAAACATAAGTGTAACTCTGTGAGATGAATTCACACATCACCAAGAAGTTTCTAAGAAAGCTTCTTTCTAGTTTTCATCTGTGGATATTTCCTTTGTCACTGTAATGTTCATTGCGCTATGAAGTATCTAATTGCAGATTTCCAGAAAACTGTGCTAACAAACTGATCACTGAAGAGAAACGTGTAACTCTGTGAGTTGCATTCACACTTGGCAATGCAGTTTCTCAGAAAGCTTCTCTTTAGTTATTATGTGAGGATATTTCCTTTATCACCATGGGCCCCAATAGGCTCCCAAATATCACTTTGCAGATTCCACGAAAAGAGTGTTAGCAAACTGCTTCTTGAGGCAGAGGTTGTAACTCTGTGAGATGAACTCACAGATCAGAAAGAAGTTTCTCAGAAAGCTTCTTTCACGTTTTGAACGGATGAAATTTCCTTTATCAGCGTAGGCCTCAATGTGATCCAAAGAAGCCCTTCTCAGATTCCTCAAAGACAGTGTTAATGGACTGCTCCACGAAACATAAGTGTAACTCTGTGAGATGAATTCACACATCACCAAGAAGTTTCTAAGAAAGCTTCTTTCTAGTTTTCATCTGTGGATATTTCCTTTGTCACTGTAATGTTCATTGCGCTATGAAGTATCTAATTGCAGATTTCCAGAAAACTGTGCTAACAAACTGATCACTGAAGAGAAACGTGTAACTCTGTGAGTTGCATTCACACTTGGCAATGCAGTTTCTCAGAAAGCTTCTCTTTAGTTATTATGTGAGGATATTTCCTTTATCACCATGGGCCCCAATAGGCTCCCAAATATCACTTTGCAGATTCCACGAAAAGAGTGTTAGCAAACTGCTTCTTGAGGCAGAGGTTGTAACTCTGTGAGATGAACTCACAGATCAGAAAGAAGTTTCTCAGAAAGCTTCTTTCACGTTTTGAACGGATGAAATTTCCTTTATCAGCGTAGGCCTCAATGTGATCCAAAGAAGCCCTTCTCAGATTCCTCAAAGACAGTGTTAATGGACTGCTCCACGAAACATAAGTGTAACTCTGTGAGATGAATTCACACATCACCAAGAAGTTTCTAAGAAAGCTTCTTTCTAGTTTTCATCTGTGGATATTTCCTTTGTCACTGTAATGTTCATTGCGCTATGAAGTATCTCATTGCAGATTTCCAGAAAACTGTGCTAACAAACTGATCACTGAAGAGAAACGTGTAACTCTGTGAGTTGCATTCACACTTGGCAATGCAGTTTCTCAGAAAGCTTCTCTTTAGTTATTATGTGAGGATATTTCCTTTATCACCATGGGCCCCAATAGGCTCCCAAATATCACTTTGCAGATTCCACGAAAAGAGTGTTAGCAAACTGCTTCTTGAGGCAGAGGTTGTAACTCTGTGAGATGAACTCACAGATCAGAAAGAAGTTTCTCAGAAAGCTTCTTTCACGTTTTGAACGGATGAAATTTCCTTTATCAGCGTAGGCCTCAATGTGATCCAAAGAAGCCCTTCTCAGATTCCTCAAAGACAGTGTTAATGGACTGCTCCACGAAACATAAGTGTAACTCTGTGAGATGAATTCACACATCACCAAGAAGTTTCTAAGAAAGCTTCTTTCTAGTTTTCATCTGTGGATATTTCCTTTGTCACTGTAATGTTCATTGCGCTATGAAGTATCTAATTGCAGATTTCCAGAAAACTGTGCTAACAAACTGATCACTGAAGAGAAACGTGTAACTCTGTGAGTTGCATTCACACTTGGCAATGCAGTTTCTCAGAAAGCTTCTCTTTAGTTATTATGTGAGGATATTTCCTTTATCACCATGGGCCCCAATAGGCTCCCAAATATCACTTTGCAGATTCCACGAAAAGAGTGTTAGCAAACTGCTTCTTGAGGCAGAGGTTGTAACTCTGTGAGATGAACTCACAGATCAGAAAGAAGTTTCTCAGAAAGCTTCTTTCACGTTTTGAACGGATGAAATTTCCTTTATCAGCGTAGGCCTCAATGTGATCCAAAGAAGCCCTTCTCAGATTCCTCAAAGACAGTGTTAATGGACTGCTCCACGAAACATAAGTGTAACTCTGTGAGATGAATTCACACATCACCAAGAAGTTTCTAAGAAAGCTTCTTTCTAGTTTTCATCTGTGGATATTTCCTTTGTCACTGTAATGTTCATTGCGCTATGAAGTATCTCATTGCAGATTTCCAGAAAACTGTGCTAACAAACTGATCACTGAAGAGAAACGTGTAACTCTGTGAGTTGCATTCACACTTGGCAATGCAGTTTCTCAGAAAGCTTCTCTTTAGTTATTATGTGAGGATATTTCCTTTATCACCATGGGCCCCAATAGGCTCCCAAATATCACTTTGCAGATTCCACGAAAAGAGTGTTAGCAAACTGCTTCTTGAGGCAGAGGTTGTAACTCTGTGAGATGAACTCACAGATCAGAAAGAAGTTTCTCAGAAAGCTTCTTTCACGTTTTGAACGGATGAAATTTCCTTTATCAGCGTAGGCCTCAATGTGATCCAAAGAAGCCCTTCTCAGATTCCTCAAAGACAGTGTTAATGGACTGCTCCACGAAACATAAGTGTAACTCTGTGAGATGAATTCACACATCACCAAGAAGTTTCTAAGAAAGCTTCTTTCTAGTTTTCATCTGTGGATATTTCCTTTGTCACTGTAATGTTCATTGCGCTATGAAGTATCTCATTGCAGATTTCCAGAAAACTGTG
Organism: Rhinopithecus roxellana; assembly: GCF_007565055.1. NCBI lineage: Eukaryota > Metazoa > Chordata > Mammalia > Primates > Cercopithecidae > Rhinopithecus > Rhinopithecus roxellana. The sequence goes on from NW_022144617.1 coordinate 42,994, forward strand.
CTAACAAACTGATCACTGAAGAGAAACGTGTAACTCTGTGAGTTGCATTCACACTTGGCAATGCAGTTTCTCAGAAAGCTTCTCTTTAGTTATTATGTGAGGATATTTCCTTTATCACCATGGGCCCCAATAGGCTCCCAAATATCACTTTGCAGATTCCACGAAAAGAGTGTTAGCAAACTGCTTCTTGAGGCAGAGGTTGTAACTCTGTGAGATGAACTCACAGATCAGAAAGAAGTTTCTCAGAAAGCTTCTTTCACGTTTTGAACGGATGAAATTTCCTTTATCAGCGTAGGCCTCAATGTGATCCAAAGAAGCCCTTCTCAGATTCCTCAAAGACAGTGTTAATGGACTGCTCCACGAAACATAAGTGTAACTCTGTGAGATGAATTCACACATCACCAAGAAGTTTCTAAGAAAGCTTCTTTCTAGTTTTCATCTGTGGATATTTCCTTTGTCACTGTAATGTTCATTGCGCTATGAAGTATCTAATTGCAGATTTCCAGAAAACTGTGCTAACAAACTGATCACTGAAGAGAAACGTGTAACTCTGTGAGTTGCATTCACACTTGGCAATGCAGTTTCTCAGAAAGCTTCTCTTTAGTTATTATGTGAGGATATTTCCTTTATCACCATGGGCCCCAATAGGCTCCCAAATATCACTTTGCAGATTCCACGAAAAGAGTGTTAGCAAACTGCTTCTTGAGGCAGAGGTTGTAACTCTGTGAGATGAACTCACAGATCAGAAAGAAGTTTCTCAGAAAGCTTCTTTCACGTTTTGAACGGATGAAATTTCCTTTATCAGCGTAGGCCTCAATGTGATCCAAAGAAGCCCTTCTCAGATTCCTCAAAGACAGTGTTAATGGACTGCTCCACGAAACATAAGTGTAACTCTGTGAGATGAATTCACACATCACCAAGAAGTTTCTAAGAAAGCTTCTTTCTAGTTTTCATCTGTGGATATTTCCTTTGTCACTGTAATGTTCATTGCGCTATGAAGTATCTCATTGCAGATTTCCAGAAAACTGTGCTAACAAACTGATCACTGAAGAGAAACGTGTAACTCTGTGAGTTGCATTCACACTTGGCAATGCAGTTTCTCAGAAAGCTTCTCTTTAGTTATTATGTGAGGATATTTCCTTTATCACCATGGGCCCCAATAGGCTCCCAAATATCACTTTGCAGATTCCACGAAAAGAGTGTTAGCAAACTGCTTCTTGAGGCAGAGGTTGTAACTCTGTGAGATGAACTCACAGATCAGAAAGAAGTTTCTCAGAAAGCTTCTTTCACGTTTTGAACGGATGAAATTTCCTTTATCAGCGTAGGCCTCAATGTGATCCAAAGAAGCCCTTCTCAGATTCCTCAAAGACAGTGTTAATGGACTGCTCCACGAAACATAAGTGTAACTCTGTGAGATGAATTCACACATCACCAAGAAGTTTCTAAGAAAGCTTCTTTCTAGTTTTCATCTGTGGATATTTCCTTTGTCACTGTAATGTTCATTGCGCTATGAAGTATCTAATTGCAGATTTCCAGAAAACTGTGCTAACAAACTGATCACTGAAGAGAAACGTGTAACTCTGTGAGTTGCATTCACACTTGGCAATGCAGTTTCTCAGAAAGCTTCTCTTTAGTTATTATGTGAGGATATTTCCTTTATCACCATGGGCCCCAATAGGCTCCCAAATATCACTTTGCAGATTCCACGAAAAGAGTGTTAGCAAACTGCTTCTTGAGGCAGAGGTTGTAACTCTGTGAGATGAACTCACAGATCAGAAAGAAGTTTCTCAGAAAGCTTCTTTCACGTTTTGAACGGATGAAATTTCCTTTATCAGCGTAGGCCTCAATGTGATCCAAAGAAGCCCTTCTCAGATTCCTCAAAGACAGTGTTAATGGACTGCTCCACGAAACATAAGTGTAACTCTGTGAGATGAATTCACATCACCAAGAAGTTCTAAGAAAGCTTCTTTCTAGTTTTCATCTGTGGATTTCCTTTGTCACTGTAATGTTCATTACGCTATGAAGTATCTAATTGCAGATTTCCAGAAAACTGTGCTAACAAACTGATCACTGAAGAGAAACGTGTAACTCTGTGAGTTGCATTCACACTTGGCAATGCAGTTTCTCAGAAAGCTTCTCTTTAGTTAGTATGTGAGGCTATTTCCTTTATCACATGGGCCCTAATAGGCTCCCAAATATCACTTTGCAGATTCCACGAAAAGAGTGTTAGCAAACTGCTTCTTGAGGCAGAGGTTGTAACTCTGTGAGATGAACTCACAGATCAGAACGAAGTTTCTCAGAAAGCTTCTTTCTCATTTTTATTGGAAGATGTTTCCATTGGCCCCATTGTTTTCAAAGGGATCGGGAATATCTGTTCTCAGATTCCACACAAATAGGCCTAGGCCACGGCCCCACGACATACAGCTGCAACTTAGTGAGTTGAATTCACACATCACAAAGCGGTTTCTCAGAAAGCTTCTTTCTTTAGTAAGACAGGGTTATTTGTGGTCTTGGAGCGCCACCGTGTGTCCTATTGCAGATTCTGCGAAAATTCTGCTAGCAAGTTTCTCAGTGGAAACAATGATGGACATCTGTGGGCTGAATTCACCCACAACAAAGAAGTTTTTGAGAAGGCTTCTCTGCAGGTTTCTCTGAGGAGAGTTCCTTATTCAGCATGCGATTCAACGATATCCAAGACATCACATCTGAGATTCCTCAAAATGAGTGCTAGGAAACTCCCCCGAGAAAGGGTGATAGAACACTGTGAAATGAATTCACATATCACAAAGCAGTTTCTCAGAAAGCTTGGTTCCGCTTTCTCTTGAAGGATATATCCTTTCTCCTTCTATTCTTCAAAGCTATCTGAAATATCACTTCTCAGAATCCACGGAAACAGCCCTAAGAAACGGCTCCAAAAAACACTGGCGTAACTCTGTGAGTTGCATTCACACATGGCAATGCAGTTTCTCAGAAAGCTTCTCTTTAGTTATTATGTGAGGATATTTCCTTTATCACCATGGGCCCCAATAGGCTCCCAAATATCACTTTGCAGATTCCACGAAAAGAGTGTTAGCAAACTGCTTCTTGAGGCAGAGGTTGTAACTCTGTGAGATGAACTCACAGATCAGAAAGAAGTTTTTCAGAAAGCTTCTTTCACGTTTTGAACGGATGAAATTTCCTTTATCAGCGTAGGCCTCAATGTGATCCAAAGAAGCCCTTCTCAGATTCCTCAAAGACAGTGTTAATGGACTGCTCCACGAAACATAAGTGTAACTCTGTGAGATGAATTCACACATCACCAAGAAGTTTCTAAGAAAGCTTCTTTCTAGTTTTCATCTGTGGATATTTCCTTTGTCACTGTAATGTTCATTGCGCTATGAAGTATCTAATTGCAGATTTCCAGAAAACTGTGCTAACAAACTGATCACTGAAGAGAAACGTGTAACTCTGTGAGTTGCATTCACACTTGGCAATGCAGTTTCTCAGAAAGCTTCTCTTTAGTTATTATGTGAGGATATTTCCTTTATCACCATGGGCCCCAATAGGCTCCCAAATATCACTTTGCAGATTCCACGAAAAGAGTGTTAGCAAACTGCTTCTTGAGGCAGAGGTTGTAACTCTGTGAGATGAACTCACAGATCAGAAAGAAGTTTCTCAGAAAGCTTCTTTCACGTTTTGAACGGATGAAATTTCCTTTATCAGCGTAGGCCTCAATGTGATCCAAAGAAGCCCTTCTCAGATTCCTCAAAGACAGTGTTAATGGACTGCTCCACGAAACATAAGTGTAACTCTGTGAGATGAATTCACACATCACCAAGAAGTTTCTAAGAAAGCTTCTTTCTAGTTTTCATCTGTGGATATTTCCTTTGTCACTGTAATGTTCATTGCGCTATGAAGTATCTAATTGCAGATTTCCAGAAAACTGTGCTAACAAACTGATCACTGAAGAGAAACGTGTCACTCTGTGAGTTGCATTCACACTTGGCAATGCAGTTTCTCAGAAAGCTTCTCTTTAGTTATTATGTGAGGATATTTCCTTTATCACCATGGGCCCCAATAGGCTCCCAAATATCACTTTGCAGATTCCACGAAAAGAGTGTTAGCAAACTGCTTCTTGAGGCAGAGGTTGTAACTCTGTGAGATGAACTCACAGATCAGAAAGAAGTTTCTCAGAAAGCTTCTTTCACGTTTTGAACGGATGAAATTTCCTTTATCAGCGTAGGCCTCAATGTGATCCAAAGAAGCCCTTCTCAGATTCCTCAAAGACAGTGTTAATGGACTGCTCCACGAAACATAAGTGTAACTCTGTGAGATGAATTCACACATCACCAAGAAGTTTCTAAGAAAGCTTCTTTCTAGTTTTCATCTGTGGATATTTCCTTTGTCACTGTAATGTTCATTGCGCTATGAAGTATCTCATTGCAGATTTCCAGAAAACTGTGCTAACAAACTGATCACTGAAGAGAAACGTGTAACTCTGTGAGTTGCATTCACACTTGGCAATGCAGTTTCTCAGAAAGCTTCTCTTTAGTTATTATGTGAGGATATTTCCTTTATCACCATGGGCCCCAATAGGCTCCCAAATATCACTTTGCAGATTCCACGAAAAGAGTGTTAGCAAACTGCTTCTTGAGGCAGAGGTTGTAACTCTGTGAGATGAACTCACAGATCAGAAAGAAGTTTCTCAGAAAGCTTCTTTCACGTTTTGAACGGATGAAATTTCCTTTATCAGCGTAGGCCTCAATGTGATCCAAAGAAGCCCTTCTCAGATTCCTCAAAGACAGTGTTAATGGACTGCTCCACGAAACATAAGTGTAACTCTGTGAGATGAATTCACACATCACCAAGAAGTTTCTAAGAAAGCTTCTTTCTAGTTTTCATCTGTGGATATTTCCTTTGTCACTGTAATGTTCATTGCGCTATGAAGTATCTAATTGCAGATTTCCAGAAAACTGTGCTAACAAACTGATCACTGAAGAGAAACGTGTAACTCTGTGAGTTGCATTCACACTTGGCAATGCAGTTTCTCAGAAAGCTTCTCTTTAGTTATTATGTGAGGATATTTCCTTTATCACCATGGGCCCCAATAGGCTCCCAAATATCACTTTGCAGATTCCACGAAAAGAGTGTTAGCAAACTGCTTCTTGAGGCAGAGGTTGTAACTCTGTGAGATGAACTCACAGATCAGAAAGAAGTTTCTCAGAAAGCTTCTTTCACGTTTTGAACGGATGAAATTTCCTTTATCAGCGTAGGCCTCAATGTGATCCAAAGAAGCCCTTCTCAGATTCCTCAAAGACAGTGTTAATGGACTGCTCCACGAAACATAAGTGTAACTCTGTGAGATGAATTCACACATCACCAAGAAGTTTCTAAGAAAGCTTCTTTCTAGTTTTCATCTGTGGATATTTCCTTTGTCACTGTAATGTTCATTGCGCTATGAAGTATCTAATTGCAGATTTCCAGAAAACTGTGCTAACAAACTGATCACTGAAGAGAAACGTGTAACTCTGTGAGTTGCATTCACACTTGGCAATGCAGTTTCTCAGAAAGCTTCTCTTTAGTTATTATGTGAGGATATTTCCTTTATCACCATGGGCCCCAATAGGCTCCCAAATATCACTTTGCAGATTCCACGAAAAGAGTGTTAGCAAACTGCTTCTTGAGGCAGAGGTTGTAACTCTGTGAGATGAACTCACAGATCAGAAAGAAGTTTCTCAGAAAGCTTCTTTCACGTTTTGAACGGATGAAATTTCCTTTATCAGCGTAGGCCTCAATGTGATCCAAAGAAGCCCTTCTCAGATTCCTCAAAGACAGTGTTAATGGACTGCTCCACGAAACATAAGTGTAACTCTGTGAGATGAATTCACACATCACCAAGAAGTTTCTAAGAAAGCTTCTTTCTAGTTTTCATCTGTGGATATTTCCTTTGTCACTGTAATGTTCATTGCGCTATGAAGTATCTCATTGCAGATTTCCAGAAAACTGTGCTAACAAACTGATCACTGAAGAGAAACGTGTAACTCTGTGAGTTGCATTCACACTTGGCAATGCAGTTTCTCAGAAAGCTTCTCTTTAGTTATTATGTGAGGATATTTCCTTTATCACCATGGGCCCCAATAGGCTCCCAAATATCACTTTGCAGATTCCACGAAAAGAGTGTTAGCAAACTGCTTCTTGAGGCAGAGGTTGTAACTCTGTGAGATGAACTCACAGATCAGAAAGAAGTTTCTCAGAAAGCTTCTTTCACGTTTTGAACGGATGAAATTTCCTTTATCAGCGTAGGCCTCAATGTGATCCAAAGAAGCCCTTCTCAGATTCCTCAAAGACAGTGTTAATGGACTGCTCCACGAAACATAAGTGTAACTCTGTGAGATGAATTCACACATCACCAAGAAGTTTCTAAGAAAGCTTCTTTCTAGTTTTCATCTGTGGATATTTCCTTTGTCACTGTAATGTTCATTGCGCTATGAAGTATCTCATTGCAGATTTCCAGAAAACTGTGCTAACAAACTGATCACTGAAGAGAAACGTGTAACTCTGTGAGTTGCATTCACACTTGGCAATGCAGTTTCTCAGAAAGCTTCTCTTTAGTTATTATGTGAGGATATTTCCTTTATCACCATGGGCCCCAATAGGCTCCCAAATATCACTTTGCAGATTCCACGAAAAGAGTGTTAGCAAACTGCTTCTTGAGGCAGAGGTTGTAACTCTGTGAGATGAACTCACAGATCAGAAAGAAGTTTCTCAGAAAGCTTCTTTCACGTTTTGAACGGATGAAATTTCCTTTATCAGCGTAGGCCTCAATGTGATCCAAAGAAGCCCTTCTCAGATTCCTCAAAGACAGTGTTAATGGACTGCTCCACGAAACATAAGTGTAACTCTGTGAGATGAATTCACACATCACCAAGAAGTTTCTAAGAAAGCTTCTTTCTAGTTTTCATCTGTGGATATTTCCTTTGTCACTGTAATGTTCATTGCGCTATGAAGTATCTAATTGCAGATTTCCAGAAAACTGTGCTAACAAACTGATCACTGAAGAGAAACGTGTAACTCTGTGAGTTGCATTCACACTTGGCAATGCAGTTTCTCAGAAAGCTTCTCTTTAGTTATTATGTGAGGATATTTCCTTTATCACCATGGGCCCCAATAGGCTCCCAAATATCACTTTGCAGATTCCACGAAAAGAGTGTTAGCAAACTGCTTCTTGAGGCAGAGGTTGTAACTCTGTGAGATGAACTCACAGATCAGAAAGAAGTTTCTCAGAAAGCTTCTTTCACGTTTTGAACGGATGAAATTTCCTTTATCAGCGTAGGCCTCAATGTGATCCAAAGAAGCCCTTCTCAGATTCCTCAAAGACAGTGTTAATGGACTGCTCCACGAAACATAAGTGTAACTCTGTGAGATGAATTCACACATCACCAAGAAGTTTCTAAGAAAGCTTCTTTCTAGTTTTCATCTGTGGATATTTCCTTTGTCACTGTAATGTTCATTACGCTATGAAGTATCTAATTGCAGATTTCCAGAAAACTGTGCTAACAAACTGATCACTGAAGAGAAACGTGTAACTCTGTGAGTTGCATTCACACTTGGCAATGCAGTTTCTCAGAAAGCTTCTCTTTAGTTAGTATGTGAGGCTATTTCCTTTATCACCATGGGCCCTAATAGGCTCCCAAATATCACTTTGCAGATTCCACGAAAAGAGTGTTAGCAAACTGCTTCTTGAGGCAGAGGTTGTAACTCTGTGAGATGAACTCACAGATCAGAACGAAGTTTCTCAGAAAGCTTCTTTCTCATTTTTATTGGAAGATGTTTCCATTGGCCCCATTGTTTTCAAAGGGATCGGGAATATCTGTTCTCAGATTCCACACAAATAGGCCTAGGCCACGGCCCCACGACATACAGCTGCAACTTAGTGAGTTGAATTCACACATCACAAAGCGGTTTCTCAGAAAGCTTCTTTCTTTAGTAAGACAGGGTTATTTGTGGTCTTGGAGCGCCACCGTGTGTCCTATTGCAGATTCTGCGAAAATTCTGCTAGCAAGTTTCTCAGTGGAAACAATGATGGACATCTGTGGGCTGAATTCACCCACAACAAAGAAGTTTTTGAGAAGGCTTCTCTGCAGGTTTCTCTGAGGAGAGTTCCTTATTCAGCATGCGATTCAACGATATCCAAGACATCACATCTGAGATTCCTCAAAATGAGTGCTAGGAAACTCCCCCGAGAAAGGGTGATAGAACACTGTGAAATGAATTCACATATCACAAAGCAGTTTCTCAGAAAGCTTGGTTCCGCTTTCTCTTGAAGGATATATCCTTTCTCCTTCTATTCTTCAAAGCTATCTGAAATATCACTTCTCAGAATCCACGGAAACAGCCCTAAGAAACGGCTCCAAAAAACACTGGCGTAACTCTGTGAGTTGCATTCACACATGGCAATGCAGTTTCTCAGAAAGCTTCTCTTTAGTTATTATGTGAGGATATTTCCTTTATCACCATGGGCCCCAATAGGCTCCCAAATATCACTTTGCAGATTCCACGAAAAGAGTGTTAGCAAACTGCTTCTTGAGGCAGAGGTTGTAACTCTGTGAGATGAACTCACAGATCAGAAAGAAGTTTTTCAGAAAGCTTCTTTCACGTTTTGAACGGATGAAATTTCCTTTATCAGCGTAGGCCTCAATGTGATCCAAAGAAGCCCTTCTCAGATTCCTCAAAGACAGTGTTAATGGACTGCTCCACGAAACATAAGTGTAACTCTGTGAGATGAATTCACACATCACCAAGAAGTTTCTAAGAAAGCTTCTTTCTAGTTTTCATCTGTGGATATTTCCTTTGTCACTGTAATGTTCATTGCGCTATGAAGTATCTAATTGCAGATTTCCAGAAAACTGTGCTAACAAACTGATCACTGAAGAGAAACGTGTAACTCTGTGAGTTGCATTCACACTTGGCAATGCAGTTTCTCAGAAAGCTTCTCTTTAGTTATTATGTGAGGATATTTCCTTTATCACCATGGGCCCCAATAGGCTCCCAAATATCACTTTGCAGATTCCACGAAAAGAGTGTTAGCAAACTGCTTCTTGAGGCAGAGGTTGTAACTCTGTGAGATGAACTCACAGATCAGAAAGAAGTTTCTCAGAAAGCTTCTTTCACGTTTTGAACGGATGAAATTTCCTTTATCAGCGTAGGCCTCAATGTGATCCAAAGAAGCCCTTCTCAGATTCCTCAAAGACAGTGTTAATGGACTGCTCCACGAAACATAAGTGTAACTCTGTGAGATGAATTCACACATCACCAAGAAGTTTCTAAGAAAGCTTCTTTCTAGTTTTCATCTGTGGATATTTCCTTTGTCACTGTAATGTTCATTGCGCTATGAAGTATCTAATTGCAGATTTCCAGAAAACTGTGCTAACAAACTGATCACTGAAGAGAAACGTGTAACTCTGTGAGTTGCATTCACACTTGGCAATGCAGTTTCTCAGAAAGCTTCTCTTTAGTTATTATGTGAGGATATTTCCTTTATCACCATGGGCCCCAATAGGCTCCCAAATATCACTTTGCAGATTCCACGAAAAGAGTGTTAGCAAACTGCTTCTTGAGGCAGAGGTTGTAACTCTGTGAGATGAACTCACAGATCAGAAAGAAGTTTCTCAGAAAGCTTCTTTCACGTTTTGAACGGATGAAATTTCCTTTATCAGCGTAGGCCTCAATGTGATCCAAAGAAGCCCTTCTCAGATTCCTCAAAGACAGTGTTAATGGACTGCTCCACGAAACATAAGTGTAACTCTGTGAGATGAATTCACACATCACCAAGAAGTTTCTAAGAAAGCTTCTTTCTAGTTTTCATCTGTGGATATTTCCTTTGTCACTGTAATGTTCATTGCGCTATGAAGTATCTAATTGCAGATTTCCAGAAAACTGTGCTAACAAACTGATCACTGAAGAGAAACGTGTAACTCTGTGAGTTGCATTCACACTTGGCAATGCAGTTTCTCAGAAAGCTTCTCTTTAGTTATTATGTGAGGATATTTCCTTTATCACCATGGGCCCCAATAGGCTCCCAAATATCACTTTGCAGATTCCACGAAAAGAGTGTTAGCAAACTGCTTCTTGAGGCAGAGGTTGTAACTCTGTGAGATGAACTCACAGATCAGAAAGAAGTTTCTCAGAAAGCTTCTTTCACGTTTTGAACGGATGAAATTTCCTTTATCAGCGTAGGCCTCAATGTGATCCAAAGAAGCCCTTCTCAGATTCCTCAAAGACAGTGTTAATGGACTGCTCCACGAAACATAAGTGTAACTCTGTGAGATGAATTCACACATCACCAAGAAGTTTCTAAGAAAGCTTCTTTCTAGTTTTCATCTGTGGATATTTCCTTTGTCACTGTAATGTTCATTGCGCTATGAAGTATCTAATTGCAGATTTCCAGAAAACTGTGCTAACAAACTGATCACTGAAGAGAAACGTGTAACTCTGTGAGTTGCATTCACACTTGGCAATGCAGTTTCTCAGAAAGCTTCTCTTTAGTTATTATGTGAGGATATTTCCTTTATCACCATGGGCCCCAATAGGCTCCCAAATATCACTTTGCAGATTCCACGAAAAGAGTGTTAGCAAACTGCTTCTTGAGGCAGAGGTTGTAACTCTGTGAGATGAACTCACAGATCAGAAAGAAGTTTCTCAGAAAGCTTCTTTCACGTTTTGAACGGATGAAATTTCCTTTATCAGCGTAGGCCTCAATGTGATCCAAAGAAGCCCTTCTCAGATTCCTCAAAGACAGTGTTAATGGACTGCTCCACGAAACATAAGTGTAACTCTGTGAGATGAATTCACACATCACCAAGAAGTTTCTAAGAAAGCTTCTTTCTAGTTTTCATCTGTGGATATTTCCTTTGTCACTGTAATGTTCATTGCGCTATGAAGTATCTAATTGCAGATTTCCAGAAAACTGTGCTAACAAACTGATCACTGAAGAGAAACGTGTAACTCTGTGAGTTGCATTCACACTTGGCAATGCAGTTTCTCAGAAAGCTTCTCTTTAGTTATTATGTGAGGATATTTCCTTTATCACCATGGGCCCCAATAGGCTCCCAAATATCACTTTGCAGATTCCACGAAAAGAGTGTTAGCAAACTGCTTCTTGAGGCAGAGGTTGTAACTCTGTGAGATGAACTCACAGATCAGAAAGAAGTTTCTCAGAAAGCTTCTTTCACGTTTTGAACGGATGAAATTTCCTTTATCAGCGTAGGCCTCAATGTGATCCAAAGAAGCCCTTCTCAGATTCCTCAAAGACAGTGTTAATGGACTGCTCCACGAAACATAAGTGTAACTCTGTGAGATGAATTCACACATCACCAAGAAGTTTCTAAGAAAGCTTCTTTCTAGTTTTCATCTGTGGATATTTCCTTTGTCACTGTAATGTTCATTGCGCTATGAAGTATCTAATTGCAGATTTCCAGAAAACTGTGCTAACAAACTGATCACTGAAGAGAAACGTGTAACTCTGTGAGTTGCATTCACACTTGGCAATGCAGTTTCTCAGAAAGCTTCTCTTTAGTTATTATGTGAGGATATTTCCTTTATCACCATGGGCCCCAATAGGCTCCCAAATATCACTTTGCAGATTCCACGAAAAGAGTGTTAGCAAACTGCTTCTTGAGGCAGAGGTTGTAACTCTGTGAGATGAACTCACAGATCAGAAAGAAGTTTCTCAGAAAGCTTCTTTCACGTTTTGAACGGATGAAATTTCCTTTATCAGCGTAGGCCTCAATGTGATCCAAAGAAGCCCTTCTCAGATTCCTCAAAGACAGTGTTAATGGACTGCTCCACGAAACATAAGTGTAACTCTGTGAGATGAATTCACACATCACCAAGAAGTTTCTAAGAAAGCTTCTTTCTAGTTTTCATCTGTGGATATTTCCTTTGTCACTGTAATGTTCATTGCGCTATGAAGTATCTAATTGCAGATTTCCAGAAAACTGTGCTAACAAACTGATCACTGAAGAGAAACGTGTAACTCTGTGAGTTGCATTCACACTTGGCAATGCAGTTTCTCAGAAAGCTTCTCTTTAGTTATTATGTGAGGATATTTCCTTTATCACCATGGGCCCCAATAGGCTCCCAAATATCACTTTGCAGATTCCACGAAAAGAGTGTTAGCAAACTGCTTCTTGAGGCAGAGGTTGTAACTCTGTGAGATGAACTCACAGATCAGAAAGAAGTTTCTCAGAAAGCTTCTTTCACGTTTTGAACGGATGAAATTTCCTTTATCAGCGTAGGCCTCAATGTGATCCAAAGAAGCCCTTCTCAGATTCCTCAAAGACAGTGTTAATGGACTGCTCCACGAAACATAAGTGTAACTCTGTGAGATGAATTCACACATCACCAAGAAGTTTCTAAGAAAGCTTCTTTCTAGTTTTCATCTGTGGATATTTCCTTTGTCACTGTAATGTTCATTGCGCTATGAAGTATCTCATTGCAGATTTCCAGAAAACTGTGCTAACAAACTGATCACTGAAGAGAAACGTGTAACTCTGTGAGTTGCATTCACACTTGGCAATGCAGTTTCTCAGAAAGCTTCTCTTTAGTTATTATGTGAGGATATTTCCTTTATCACCATGGGCCCCAATAGGCTCCCAAATATCACTTTGCAGATTCCACGAAAAGAGTGTTAGCAAACTGCTTCTTGAGGCAGAGGTTGTAACTCTGTGAGATGAACTCACAGATCAGAAAGAAGTTTCTCAGAAAGCTTCTTTCACGTTTTGAACGGATGAAATTTCCTTTATCAGCGTAGGCCTCAATGTGATCCAAAGAAGCCCTTCTCAGATTCCTCAAAGACAGTGTTAATGGACTGCTCCACGAAACATAAGTGTAACTCTGTGAGATGAATTCACACATCACCAAGAAGTTTCTAAGAAAGCTTCTTTCTAGTTTTCATCTGTGGATATTTCCTTTGTCACTGTAATGTTCATTGCGCTATGAAGTATCTAATTGCAGATTTCCAGAAAACTGTGCTAACAAACTGATCACTGAAGAGAAACGTGTAACTCTGTGAGTTGCATTCACACTTGGCAATGCAGTTTCTCAGAAAGCTTCTCTTTAGTTATTATGTGAGGCTATTTCCTTTATCACCATGGGCCCCAATAGGCTCCCAAATATCACTTTGCAGATTCCACGAAAAGAGTGTTAGCAAACTGCTTCTTGAGGCAGAGGTTGTAACTCTGTGAGATGAACTCACAGATCAGAAAGAAGTTTCTCAGAAAGCTTCTTTCACGTTTTGAACGGATGAAATTTCCTTTATCAGCGTAGGCCTCAATGTGATCCAAAGAAGCCCTTCTCAGATTCCTCAAAGACAGTGTTAATGGACTGCTCCACGAAACATAAGTGTAACTCTGTGAGATGAATTCACACATCACCAAGAAGTTTCTAAGAAAGCTTCTTTCTAGTTTTCATCTGTGGATATTTCCTTTGTCACTGTAATGTTCATTGCGCTATGAAGTATCTAATTGCAGATTTCCAGAAAACTGTGCTAACAAACTGATCTCTGAAGAGAAACGTGTAACTCTGTGAGTTGCATTCACACTTGGCAATGCAGTTTCTCAGAAAGCTTCTCTTTAGTTTATTATGTGAGGATTTCCTTTATCACCATGGGCCCAATAGGCTCCCAAATATCACTTTGCAGATTCCACGAAAGAGTGTTAGCAAACTGCTTCTTGAGGCAGAGGTTGTAACTCTGTGAGATGAACTCACAGATCAGAACGAAGTTTCTCAGAAAGCTTCTTTCTCATTTTTATTGGAAGATGTTTTCCATTGGCCCCATTGTTTTCAAAGGGATCGGGAATATCTGTTCTCAGATTCCACACAAATAGGCCTGGCCACGGCCCCACGACATACAGCTGCAACTTAGTGAGTTGAATTCACACATCACAAAGCGGTTTCTCAGAAAGCTTCTTTCTTTAGTAAGACAGGGTTATTTGTGGTCTTGGAGCGCCACCGTGTGTCCTATTGCAGATTCTGCGAAAATTCTGCTAGCAAGTTTCTCAGTGGAAACAATGATGGACATCTGTGGGCTGAATTCACCCACAACAAAGAAGTTTTTGAGAAGGCTTCTCTGCAGGTTTCTCTGAGGATAGTTCCTTATTCAGCATGCGATTCAACGATATCCAAGACATCACATCTGAGATTCCTCAAAATGAGTGCTAGGAAACTCCCCCGAGAAAGGGTGATAGAACACTGTGAAATGAATTCATATCACAAAGCAGTTTCTCAGAAAGCTTGGTTCCGCTTTCTCTTGAAGGATATATCCTCTCTTCTATTCTTCAAAGCTATCTGAAATATCACTTCTCAGAATCCACGGAAACAGCCCTAAGAAACGGCTCCAAAAAACACTGGCGTAACTCTGTGAGTTGCATTCACACATGGCAATGCAGTTTCTCAGAAAGCTTCTCTTTAGTTATTATGTGAGGATATTTCCTTTATCACCATGGGCCCCAATAGGCTCCCAAATATCACTTTGCAGATTCCACGAAAAGAGTGTTAGCAAACTGCTTCTTGAGGCAGAGGTTGTAACTCTGTGAGATGAACTCACAGATCAGAAAGAAGTTTCTCAGAAAGCTTCTTTCACGTTTTGAACGGATGAAATTTCCTTTATCAGCGTAGGCCTCAATGTGATCCAAAGAAGCCCTTCTCAGATTCCTCAAAGACAGTGTTAATGGACTGCTCCACGAAACATAAGTGTAACTCTGTGAGATGAATTCACACATCACCAAGAAGTTTCTAAGAAAGCTTCTTTCTAGTTTTCATCTGTGGATATTTCCTTTGTCACTGTAATGTTCATTGCGCTATGAAGTATCTAATTGCAGATTTCCAGAAAACTGTGCTAACAAACTGATCACTGAAGAGAAACGTGTAACTCTGTGAGTTGCATTCACACTTGGCAATGCAGTTTCTCAGAAAGCTTCTCTTTAGTTATTATGTGAGGATATTTCCTTTATCACCATGGGCCCCAATAGGCTCCCAAATATCACTTTGCAGATTCCACGAAAAGAGTGTTAGCAAACTGCTTCTTGAGGCAGAGGTTGTAACTCTGTGAGATGAACTCACAGATCAGAAAGAAGTTTCTCAGAAAGCTTCTTTCACGTTTTGAACGGATGAAATTTCCTTTATCAGCGTAGGCCTCAATGTGATCCAAAGAAGCCCTTCTCAGATTCCTCAAAGACAGTGTTAATGGACTGCTCCACGAAACATAAGTGTAACTCTGTGAGATGAATTCACACATCACCAAGAAGTTTCTAAGAAAGCTTCTTTCTAGTTTTCATCTGTGGATATTTCCTTTGTCACTGTAATGTTCATTGCGCTATGAAGTATCTAATTGCAGATTTCCAGAAAACTGTGCTAACAAACTGATCACTGAAGAGAAACGTGTAACTCTGTGAGTTGCATTCACACTTGGCAATGCAGTTTCTCAGAAAGCTTCTCTTTAGTTATTATGTGAGGATATTTCCTTTATCACCATGGGCCCCAATAGGCTCCCAAATATCACTTTGCAGATTCCACGAAAAGAGTGTTAGCAAACTGCTTCTTGAGGCAGAGGTTGTAACTCTGTGAGATGAACTCACAGATCAGAAAGAAGTTTCTCAGAAAGCTTCTTTCACGTTTTGAACGGATGAAATTTCCTTTATCAGCGTAGGCCTCAATGTGATCCAAAGAAGCCCTTCTCAGATTCCTCAAAGACAGTGTTAATGGACTGCTCCACGAAACATAAGTGTAACTCTGTGAGATGAATTCACACATCACCAAGAAGTTTCTAAGAAAGCTTCTTTCTAGTTTTCATCTGTGGATATTTCCTTTGTCACTGTAATGTTCATTGCGCTATGAAGTATCTCATTGCAGATTTCCAGAAAACTGTGCTAACAAACTGATCACTGAAGAGAAACGTGTAACTCTGTGAGTTGCATTCACACTTGGCAATGCAGTTTCTCAGAAAGCTTCTCTTTAGTTATTATGTGAGGATATTTCCTTTATCACCATGGGCCCCAATAGGCTCCCAAATATCACTTTGCAGATTCCACGAAAAGAGTGTTAGCAAACTGCTTCTTGAGGCAGAGGTTGTAACTCTGTGAGATGAACTCACAGATCAGAAAGAAGTTTCTCAGAAAGCTTCTTTCACGTTTTGAACGGATGAAATTTCCTTTATCAGCGTAGGCCTCAATGTGATCCAAAGAAGCCCTTCTCAGATTCCTCAAAGACAGTGTTAATGGACTGCTCCACGAAACATAAGTGTAACTCTGTGAGATGAATTCACACATCACCAAGAAGTTTCTAAGAAAGCTTCTTTCTAGTTTTCATCTGTGGATATTTCCTTTGTCACTGTAATGTTCATTGCGCTATGAAGTATCTAATTGCAGATTTCCAGAAAACTGTGCTAACAAACTGATCACTGAAGAGAAACGTGTAACTCTGTGAGTTGCATTCACACTTGGCAATGCAGTTTCTCAGAAAGCTTCTCTTTAGTTATTATGTGAGGATATTTCCTTTATCACCATGGGCCCCAATAGGCTCCCAAATATCACTTTGCAGATTCCACGAAAAGAGTGTTAGCAAACTGCTTCTTGAGGCAGAGGTTGTAACTCTGTGAGATGAACTCACAGATCAGAAAGAAGTTTCTCAGAAAGCTTCTTTCACGTTTTGAACGGATGAAATTTCCTTTATCAGCGTAGGCCTCAATGTGATCCAAAGAAGCCCTTCTCAGATTCCTCAAAGACAGTGTTAATGGACTGCTCCACGAAACATAAGTGTAACTCTGTGAGATGAATTCACACATCACCAAGAAGTTTCTAAGAAAGCTTCTTTCTAGTTTTCATCTGTGGATATTTCCTTTGTCACTGTAATGTTCATTGCGCTATGAAGTATCTAATTGCAGATTTCCAGAAAACTGTGCTAACAAACTGATCACTGAAGAGAAACGTGTAACTCTGTGAGTTGCATTCACACTTGGCAATGCAGTTTCTCAGAAAGCTTCTCTTTAGTTATTATGTGAGGCTATTTCCTTTATCACCATGGGCCCCAATAGGCTCCCAAATATCACTTTGCAGATTCCACGAAAAGAGTGTTAGCAAACTGCTTCTTGAGGCAGAGGTTGTAACTCTGTGAGATGAACTCACAGATCAGAAAGAAGTTTCTCAGAAAGCTTCTTTCACGTTTTGAACGGATGAAATTTCCTTTATCAGCGTAGGCCTCAATGTGATCCAAAGAAGCCCTTCTCAGATTCCTCAAAGACAGTGTTAATGGACTGCTCCACGAAACATAAGTGTAACTCTGTGAGATGAATTCACACATCACCAAGAAGTTTCTAAGAAAGCTTCTTTCTAGTTTTCATCTGTGGATATTTCCTTTGTCACTGTAATGTTCATTGCGCTATGAAGTATCTAATTGCAGATTTCCAGAAAACTGTGCTAACAAACTGATCACTGAAGAGAAACGTGTAACTCTGTGAGTTGCATTCACACTTGGCAATGCAGTTTCTCAGAAAGCTTCTCTTTAGTTATTATGTGAGGCTATTTCCTTTATCACCATGGGCCCCAATAGGCTCCCAAATATCACTTTGCAGATTCCACGAAAAGAGTGTTAGCAAACTGCTTCTTGAGGCAGAGGTTGTAACTCTGTGAGATGAACTCACAGATCAGAAAGAAGTTTCTCAGAAAGCTTCTTTCACGTTTTGAACGGATGAAATTTCCTTTATCAGCGTAGGCCTCAATGTGATCCAAAGAAGCCCTTCTCAGATTCCTCAAAGACAGTGTTAATGGACTGCTCCACGAAACATAAGTGTAACTCTGTGAGATGAATTCACACATCACCAAGAAGTTTCTAAGAAAGCTTCTTTCTAGTTTTCATCTGTGGATATTTCCTTTGTCACTGTAATGTTCATTGCGCTATGAAGTATCTAATTGCAGATTTCCAGAAAACTGTGCTAACAAACTGATCACTGAAGAGAAACGTGTAACTCTGTGAGTTGCATTCACACTTGGCAATGCAGTTTCTCAGAAAGCTTCTCTTTAGTTATTATGTGAGGATATTTCCTTTATCACCATGGGCCCCAATAGGCTCCCAAATATCACTTTGCAGATTCCACGAAAAGAGTGTTAGCAAACTGCTTCTTGAGGCAGAGGTTGTAACTCTGTGAGATGAACTCACAGATCAGAAAGAAGTTTCTCAGAAAGCTTCTTTCACGTTTTGAACGGATGAAATTTCCTTTATCAGCGTAGGCCTCAATGTGATCCAAAGAAGCCCTTCTCAGATTCCTCAAAGACAGTGTTAATGGACTGCTCCACGAAACATAAGTGTAACTCTGTGAGATGAATTCACACATCACCAAGAAGTTTCTAAGAAAGCTTCTTTCTAGTTTTCATCTGTGGATATTTCCTTTGTCACTGTAATGTTCATTGCGCTATGAAGTATCTAATTGCAGATTTCCAGAAAACTGTGCTAACAAACTGATCACTGAAGAGAAACGTGTAACTCTGTGAGTTGCATTCACACTTGGCAATGCAGTTTCTCAGAAAGCTTCTCTTTAGTTATTATGTGAGGATATTTCCTTTATCACCATGGGCCCCAATAGGCTCCCAAATATCACTTTGCAGATTCCACGAAAAGAGTGTTAGCAAACTGCTTCTTGAGGCAGAGGTTGTAACTCTGTGAGATGAACTCACAGATCAGAAAGAAGTTTCTCAGAAAGCTTCTTTCACGTTTTGAACGGATGAAATTTCCTTTATCAGCGTAGGCCTCAATGTGATCCAAAGAAGCCCTTCTCAGATTCCTCAAAGACAGTGTTAATGGACTGCTCCACGAAACATAAGTGTAACTCTGTGAGATGAATTCACACATCACCAAGAAGTTTCTAAGAAAGCTTCTTTCTAGTTTTCATCTGTGGATATTTCCTTTGTCACTGTAATGTTCATTGCGCTATGAAGTATCTAATTGCAGATTTCCAGAAAACTGTGCTAACAAACTGATCACTGAAGAGAAACGTGTAACTCTGTGAGTTGCATTCACACTTGGCAATGCAGTTTCTCAGAAAGCTTCTCTTTAGTTATTATGTGAGGATATTTCCTTTATCACCATGGGCCCCAATAGGCTCCCAAATATCACTTTGCAGATTCCACGAAAAGAGTGTTAGCAAACTGCTTCTTGAGGCAGAGGTTGTAACTCTGTGAGATGAACTCACAGATCAGAAAGAAGTTTCTCAGAAAGCTTCTTTCACGTTTTGAACGGATGAAATTTCCTTTATCAGCGTAGGCCTCAATGTGATCCAAAGAAGCCCTTCTCAGATTCCTCAAAGACAGTGTTAATGGACTGCTCCACGAAACATAAGTGTAACTCTGTGAGATGAATTCACACATCACCAAGAAGTTTCTAAGAAAGCTTCTTTCTAGTTTTCATCTGTGGATATTTCCTTTGTCACTGTAATGTTCATTGCGCTATGAAGTATCTAATTGCAGATTTCCAGAAAACTGTGCTAACAAACTGATCACTGAAGAGAAACGTGTAACTCTGTGAGTTGCATTCACACTTGGCAATGCAGTTTCTCAGAAAGCTTCTCTTTAGTTATTATGAGGATATTTCCTTTATCACCATGGGCCCCAATAGGCTCCCAAATATCACTTTGCAGATTCCACGAAAAGAGTGTTAGCAAACTGCTTCTTGAGGCAGAGGTTGTAACTCTGTGAGATGAACTCACAGATCAGAACGAAGTTTCTCAGAAAGCTTCTTTCTCATTTTTATTGGAAGATGTTTCCATTGGCCCCATTGTTTTCAAAGGATCGGGAATATCTGTTCTCAGATTCCACAAATAGGCCTAGGCCACGGCCCCACGACATACAGCTGCAACTTAGTGAGTTGAATTCACACATCACAAAGCGGTTTCTCAGAAAGCTTCTTTCTTTAGTAAGACAGGGTTATTTGTGGTCTTGGAGCGCCACCGTGGTCCTATTGCAGATTCTGCGAAAATTCTGCTAGCAAGTTTCAGTGAAACAATGATGGACATCTGTGGGCTGAATTCACCCACAACAAAGAAGTTTTTGAGAAGGCTTCTCTGCAGGTTTCTCTGAGGATAGTTCCTTATTCGCATGCGATTCAACGATATCCAAGACATCACATCTGAGATTCCTCAAATGAGTGCTAGGAAACTCCCCCGAGAAAGGGTGATAGAACACTGTGAAATGAATTCACATATCACAAAGCAGTTTCTCAGAAAGCTTGGTTCCGCTTTCTCTTGGGATATATCCTTTCTCCTTCTATTCTTCAAAGCTATCTGAAATATCACTTCTCAGAATCCACGGAAACAGCCTAAGAAACGGCTCCAAAAACACTGGCGTAACTCTGTGAGTTGCATTCACACATGGCAATGCAGTTTCTCAGAAAGCTTCTCTTTAGTTATTATGTGAGGATATTTCCTTTATCACCATGGGCCCCAATAGGCTCCCAAATATCACTTTGCAGATTCCACGAAAAGAGTGTTAGCAAACTGCTTCTTGAGGCAGAGGTTGTAACTCTGTGAGATGAACTCACAGATCAGAAAGAAGTTTTTCAGAAAGCTTCTTTCACGTTTTGAACGGATGAAATTTCCTTTATCAGCGTAGGCCTCAATGTGATCCAAAGAAGCCCTTCTCAGATTCCTCAAAGACAGTGTTAATGGACTGCTCCACGAAACATAAGTGTAACTCTGTGAGATGAATTCACACATCACCAAGAAGTTTCTAAGAAAGCTTCTTTCTAGTTTTCATCTGTGGATATTTCCTTTGTCACTGTAATGTTCATTGCGCTATGAAGTATCTAATTGCAGATTTCCAGAAAACTGTGCTAACAAACTGATCACTGAAGAGAAACGTGTAACTCTGTGAGTTGCATTCACACTTGGCAATGCAGTTTCTCAGAAAGCTTCTCTTTAGTTATTATGTGAGGATATTTCCTTTATCACCATGGGCCCCAATAGGCTCCCAAATATCACTTTGCAGATTCCACGAAAAGAGTGTTAGCAAACTGCTTCTTGAGGCAGAGGTTGTAACTCTGTGAGATGAACTCACAGATCAGAAAGAAGTTTCTCAGAAAGCTTCTTTCACGTTTTGAACGGATGAAATTTCCTTTATCAGCGTAGGCCTCAATGTGATCCAAAGAAGCCCTTCTCAGATTCCTCAAAGACAGTGTTAATGGACTGCTCCACGAAACATAAGTGTAACTCTGTGAGATGAATTCACACATCACCAAGAAGTTTCTAAGAAAGCTTCTTTCTAGTTTTCATCTGTGGATATTTCCTTTGTCACTGTAATGTTCATTGCGCTATGAAGTATCTAATTGCAGATTTCCAGAAAACTGTGCTAACAAACTGATCACTGAAGAGAAACGTGTAACTCTGTGAGTTGCATTCACACTTGGCAATGCAGTTTCTCAGAAAGCTTCTCTTTAGTTATTATGTGAGGATATTTCCTTTATCACCATGGGCCCCAATAGGCTCCCAAATATCACTTTGCAGATTCCACGAAAAGAGTGTTAGCAAACTGCTTCTTGAGGCAGAGGTTGTAACTCTGTGAGATGAACTCACAGATCAGAAAGAAGTTTCTCAGAAAGCTTCTTTCACGTTTTGAACGGATGAAATTTCCTTTATCAGCGTAGGCCTCAATGTGATCCAAAGAAGCCCTTCTCAGATTCCTCAAAGACAGTGTTAATGGACTGCTCCACGAAACATAAGTGTAACTCTGTGAGATGAATTCACACATCACCAAGAAGTTTCTAAGAAAGCTTCTTTCTAGTTTTCATCTGTGGATATTTCCTTTGTCACTGTAATGTTCATTGCGCTATGAAGTATCTCATTGCAGATTTCCAGAAAACTGTGCTAACAAACTGATCACTGAAGAGAAACGTGTAACTCTGTGAGTTGCATTCACACTTGGCAATGCAGTTTCTCAGAAAGCTTCTCTTTAGTTATTATGTGAGGATATTTCCTTTATCACCATGGGCCCCAATAGGCTCCCAAATATCACTTTGCAGATTCCACGAAAAGAGTGTTAGCAAACTGCTTCTTGAGGCAGAGGTTGTAACTCTGTGAGATGAACTCACAGATCAGAAAGAAGTTTCTCAGAAAGCTTCTTTCACGTTTTGAACGGATGAAATTTCCTTTATCAGCGTAGGCCTCAATGTGATCCAAAGAAGCCCTTCTCAGATTCCTCAAAGACAGTGTTAATGGACTGCTCCACGAAACATAAGTGTAACTCTGTGAGATGAATTCACACATCACCAAGAAGTTTCTAAGAAAGCTTCTTTCTAGTTTTCATCTGTGGATATTTCCTTTGTCACTGTAATGTTCATTGCGCTATGAAGTATCTAATTGCAGATTTCCAGAAAACTGTGCTAACAAACTGATCACTGAAGAGAAACGTGTAACTCTGTGAGTTGCATTCACACTTGGCAATGCAGTTTCTCAGAAAGCTTCTCTTTAGTTATTATGTGAGGATATTTCCTTTATCACCATGGGCCCCAATAGGCTCCCAAATATCACTTTGCAGATTCCACGAAAAGAGTGTTAGCAAACTGCTTCTTGAGGCAGAGGTTGTAACTCTGTGAGATGAACTCACAGATCAGAAAGAAGTTTCTCAGAAAGCTTCTTTCACGTTTTGAACGGATGAAATTTCCTTTATCAGCGTAGGCCTCAATGTGATCCAAAGAAGCCCTTCTCAGATTCCTCAAAGACAGTGTTAATGGACTGCTCCACGAAACATAAGTGTAACTCTGTGAGATGAATTCACACATCACCAAGAAGTTTCTAAGAAAGCTTCTTTCTAGTTTTCATCTGTGGATATTTCCTTTGTCACTGTAATGTTCATTGCGCTATGAAGTATCTAATTGCAGATTTCCAGAAAACTGTGCTAACAAACTGATCACTGAAGAGAAACGTGTAACTCTGTGAGTTGCATTCACACTTGGCAATGCAGTTTCTCAGAAAGCTTCTCTTTAGTTATTATGTGAGGCTATTTCCTTTATCACCATGGGCCCCAATAGGCTCCCAAATATCACTTTGCAGATTCCACGAAAAGAGTGTTAGCAAACTGCTTCTTGAGGCAGAGGTTGTAACTCTGTGAGATGAACTCACAGATCAGAAAGAAGTTTCTCAGAAAGCTTCTTTCACGTTTTGAACGGATGAAATTTCCTTTATCAGCGTAGGCCTCAATGTGATCCAAAGAAGCCCTTCTCAGATTCCTCAAAGACAGTGTTAATGGACTGCTCCACGAAACATAAGTGTAACTCTGTGAGATGAATTCACACATCACCAAGAAGTTTCTAAGAAAGCTTCTTTCTAGTTTTCATCTGTGGATATTTCCTTTGTCACTGTAATGTTCATTGCGCTATGAAGTATCTAATTGCAGATTTCCAGAAAACTGTGCTAACAAACTGATCACTGAAGAGAAACGTGTAACTCTGTGAGTTGCATTCACACTTGGCAATGCAGTTTCTCAGAAAGCTTCTCTTTAGTTATTATGTGAGGCTATTTCCTTTATCACCATGGGCCCCAATAGGCTCCCAAATATCACTTTGCAGATTCCACGAAAAGAGTGTTAGCAAACTGCTTCTTGAGGCAGAGGTTGT
This sequence comes from Rhinopithecus roxellana, assembly GCF_007565055.1. Lineage (NCBI taxonomy): Eukaryota > Metazoa > Chordata > Mammalia > Primates > Cercopithecidae > Rhinopithecus > Rhinopithecus roxellana. Next base: position 66,625 of record NW_022144617.1, read on the forward strand.
AACTCTGTGAGATGAACTCACAGATCAGAAAGAAGTTTCTCAGAAAGCTTCTTTCACGTTTTGAACGGATGAAATTTCCTTTATCAGCGTAGGCCTCAATGTGATCCAAAGAAGCCCTTCTCAGATTCCTCAAAGACAGTGTTAATGGACTGCTCCACGAAACATAAGTGTAACTCTGTGAGATGAATTCACACATCACCAAGAAGTTTCTAAGAAAGCTTCTTTCTAGTTTTCATCTGTGGATATTTCCTTTGTCACTGTAATGTTCATTGCGCTATGAAGTATCTAATTGCAGATTTCCAGAAAACTGTGCTAACAAACTGATCACTGAAGAGAAACGTGTAACTCTGTGAGTTGCATTCACACTTGGCAATGCAGTTTCTCAGAAAGCTTCTCTTTAGTTATTATGTGAGGCTATTTCCTTTATCACCATGGGCCCCAATAGGCTCCCAAATATCACTTTGCAGATTCCACGAAAAGAGTGTTAGCAAACTGCTTCTTGAGGCAGAGGTTGTAACTCTGTGAGATGAACTCACAGATCAGAAAGAAGTTTCTCAGAAAGCTTCTTTCACGTTTTGAACGGATGAAATTTCCTTTATCAGCGTAGGCCTCAATGTGATCCAAAGAAGCCCTTCTCAGATTCCTCAAAGACAGTGTTAATGGACTGCTCCACGAAACATAAGTGTAACTCTGTGAGATGAATTCACACATCACCAAGAAGTTTCTAAGAAAGCTTCTTTCTAGTTTTCATCTGTGGATATTTCCTTTGTCACTGTAATGTTCATTGCGCTATGAAGTATCTCATTGCAGATTTCCAGAAAACTGTGCTAACAAACTGATCACTGAAGAGAAACGTGTAACTCTGTGAGTTGCATTCACACTTGGCAATGCAGTTTCTCAGAAAGCTTCTCTTTAGTTATTATGTGAGGATATTTCCTTTATCACCATGGGCCCCAATAGGCTCCCAAATATCACTTTGCAGATTCCACGAAAAGAGTGTTAGCAAACTGCTTCTTGAGGCAGAGGTTGTAACTCTGTGAGATGAACTCACAGATCAGAAAGAAGTTTCTCAGAAAGCTTCTTTCACGTTTTGAACGGATGAAATTTCCTTTATCAGCGTAGGCCTCAATGTGATCCAAAGAAGCCCTTCTCAGATTCCTCAAAGACAGTGTTAATGGACTGCTCCACGAAACATAAGTGTAACTCTGTGAGATGAATTCACACATCACCAAGAAGTTTCTAAGAAAGCTTCTTTCTAGTTTTCATCTGTGGATATTTCCTTTGTCACTGTAATGTTCATTGCGCTATGAAGTATCTAATTGCAGATTTCCAGAAAACTGTGCTAACAAACTGATCACTGAAGAGAAACGTGTAACTCTGTGAGTTGCATTCACACTTGGCAATGCAGTTTCTCAGAAAGCTTCTCTTTAGTTATTATGTGAGGCTATTTCCTTTATCACCATGGGCCCCAATAGGCTCCCAAATATCACTTTGCAGATTCCACGAAAAGAGTGTTAGCAAACTGCTTCTTGAGGCAGAGGTTGTAACTCTGTGAGATGAACTCACAGATCAGAAAGAAGTTTCTCAGAAAGCTTCTTTCACGTTTTGAACGGATGAAATTTCCTTTATCAGCGTAGGCCTCAATGTGATCCAAAGAAGCCCTTCTCAGATTCCTCAAAGACAGTGTTAATGGACTGCTCCACGAAACATAAGTGTAACTCTGTGAGATGAATTCACACATCACCAAGAAGTTTCTAAGAAAGCTTCTTTCTAGTTTTCATCTGTGGATATTTCCTTTGTCACTGTAATGTTCATTGCGCTATGAAGTATCTAATTGCAGATTTCCAGAAAACTGTGCTAACAAACTGATCACTGAAGAGAAACGTGTAACTCTGTGAGTTGCATTCACACTTGGCAATGCAGTTTCTCAGAAAGCTTCTCTTTATTATATGTGAGGATATTTCCTTTATCACCATGGGCCCCAATAGGCTCCCAAATATCACTTTGCAGATTCCACGAAAAGAGGGTTAGCAAACTGCTTCTTGAGGCAGAGGTTGTAACTCTGTGAGATGAACTCACAGATCAGAACGAAGTTTCTCAGAAAGCTTCTTTCTCTCATTTTTATTGGAAGATGTTTCCATTGGCCCATTGTTTTCAAAGGGATCGGGAATATCTGTTCTCAGATTCCACACAAATAGGCCTAGGCCACGGCCCCACGACATACAGCTGCAACTTAGTGAGTTGAATTCACATCACAAAGCGGTTTCTCAGAAAGCTTCTTTCTTTAGTAAGACAGGGTTATTTGTGGTCTTGGAGCGCCACCGTGTGTCCTATTGCAGATTCTGCGAAAATTCTGCTAGCAAGTTTCTCAGTGGAAACAATGATGGACATCTGTGGGCTGAATTCACCACAACAAAGAAGTTTTTGAGAAGGCTTCTCTGCAGGTTTCTCTGAGGATAGTTCCTTATTCAGCATGCGATTCAACGATATCCAAGACATCACATCTGAGATTCCTCAAAATGAGTGCTAGGAAACTCCCCCGAGAAAGGGTGATAGAACACTGTGAAATGAATTCATATATCACAAAGCAGTTTCTCAGAAAGCTTGGTTCCGCTTCTCTTGAAGGATATATCCTTTCTCCTTCTATTCTTCAAGCTATCTGAAATATCACTTCTCAGAATCCACGGAAACAGCCCTAAGAAACGGCTCCAAAAAACACTGGCGTAACTCTGTGAGTTGCATTCACACATGGCAATGCAGTTTCTCAGAAAGCTTCTCTTTAGTTATTATGTGAGGATATTTCCTTTATCACCATGGGCCTCAATAGGCTCCCAAATATCACTTTGCAGATTCCACGAAAAGAGTGTTAGCAAACTGCTTCTTGAGGCAGAGGTTGTAACTCTGTGAGATGAACTCACAGATCAGAAAGAAGTTTTTCAGAAAGCTTCTTTCACGTTTTGAACGGATGAAATTTCCTTTATCAGCGTAGGCCTCAATGTGATCCAAAGAAGCCCTTCTCAGATTCCTCAAAGACAGTGTTAATGGACTGCTCCACGAAACATAAGTGTAACTCTGTGAGATGAATTCACACATCACCAAGAAGTTTCTAAGAAAGCTTCTTTCTAGTTTTCATCTGTGGATATTTCCTTTGTCACTGTAATGTTCATTGCGCTATGAAGTATCTAATTGCAGATTTCCAGAAAACTGTGCTAACAAACTGATCACTGAAGAGAAACGTGTAACTCTGTGAGTTGCATTCACACTTGGCAATGCAGTTTCTCAGAAAGCTTCTCTTTAGTTATTATGTGAGGATATTTCCTTTATCACCATGGGCCCCAATAGGCTCCCAAATATCACTTTGCAGATTCCACGAAAAGAGTGTTAGCAAACTGCTTCTTGAGGCAGAGGTTGTAACTCTGTGAGATGAACTCACAGATCAGAAAGAAGTTTTTCAGAAAGCTTCTTTCACGTTTTGAACGGATGAAATTTCCTTTATCAGCGTAGGCCTCAATGTGATCCAAAGAAGCCCTTCTCAGATTCCTCAAAGACAGTGTTAATGGACTGCTCCACGAAACATAAGTGTAACTCTGTGAGATGAATTCACACATCACCAAGAAGTTTCTAAGAAAGCTTCTTTCTAGTTTTCATCTGTGGATATTTCCTTTGTCACTGTAATGTTCATTGCGCTATGAAGTATCTAATTGCAGATTTCCAGAAAACTGTGCTAACAAACTGATCACTGAAGAGAAACGTGTAACTCTGTGAGTTGCATTCACACTTGGCAATGCAGTTTCTCAGAAAGCTTCTCTTTAGTTATTATGTGAGGATATTTCCTTTATCACCATGGGCCCCAATAGGCTCCCAAATATCACTTTGCAGATTCCACGAAAAGAGTGTTAGCAAACTGCTTCTTGAGGCAGAGGTTGTAACTCTGTGAGATGAACTCACAGATCAGAAAGAAGTTTCTCAGAAAGCTTCTTTCACGTTTTGAACGGATGAAATTTCCTTTATCAGCGTAGGCCTCAATGTGATCCAAAGAAGCCCTTCTCAGATTCCTCAAAGACAGTGTTAATGGACTGCTCCACGAAACATAAGTGTAACTCTGTGAGATGAATTCACACATCACCAAGAAGTTTCTAAGAAAGCTTCTTTCTAGTTTTCATCTGTGGATATTTCCTTTGTCACTGTAATGTTCATTGCGCTATGAAGTATCTCATTGCAGATTTCCAGAAAACTGTGCTAACAAACTGATCACTGAAGAGAAACGTGTAACTCTGTGAGTTGCATTCACACTTGGCAATGCAGTTTCTCAGAAAGCTTCTCTTTAGTTATTATGTGAGGCTATTTCCTTTATCACCATGGGCCCCAATAGGCTCCCAAATATCACTTTGCAGATTCCACGAAAAGAGTGTTAGCAAACTGCTTCTTGAGGCAGAGGTTGTAACTCTGTGAGATGAACTCACAGATCAGAAAGAAGTTTCTCAGAAAGCTTCTTTCACGTTTTGAACGGATGAAATTTCCTTTATCAGCGTAGGCCTCAATGTGATCCAAAGAAGCCCTTCTCAGATTCCTCAAAGACAGTGTTAATGGACTGCTCCACGAAACATAAGTGTAACTCTGTGAGATGAATTCACACATCACCAAGAAGTTTCTAAGAAAGCTTCTTTCTAGTTTTCATCTGTGGATATTTCCTTTGTCACTGTAATGTTCATTGCGCTATGAAGTATCTAATTGCAGATTTCCAGAAAACTGTGCTAACAAACTGATCACTGAAGAGAAACGTGTAACTCTGTGAGTTGCATTCACACTTGGCAATGCAGTTTCTCAGAAAGCTTCTCTTTAGTTATTATGTGAGGCTATTTCCTTTATCACCATGGGCCCCAATAGGCTCCCAAATATCACTTTGCAGATTCCACGAAAAGAGTGTTAGCAAACTGCTTCTTGAGGCAGAGGTTGTAACTCTGTGAGATGAACTCACAGATCAGAAAGAAGTTTCTCAGAAAGCTTCTTTCACGTTTTGAACGGATGAAATTTCCTTTATCAGCGTAGGCCTCAATGTGATCCAAAGAAGCCCTTCTCAGATTCCTCAAAGACAGTGTTAATGGACTGCTCCACGAAACATAAGTGTAACTCTGTGAGATGAATTCACACATCACCAAGAAGTTTCTAAGAAAGCTTCTTTCTAGTTTTCATCTGTGGATATTTCCTTTGTCACTGTAATGTTCATTGCGCTATGAAGTATCTAATTGCAGATTTCCAGAAAACTGTGCTAACAAACTGATCACTGAAGAGAAACGTGTAACTCTGTGAGTTGCATTCACACTTGGCAATGCAGTTTCTCAGAAAGCTTCTCTTTAGTTATTATGTGAGGCTATTTCCTTTATCACCATGGGCCCCAATAGGCTCCCAAATATCACTTTGCAGATTCCACGAAAAGAGTGTTAGCAAACTGCTTCTTGAGGCAGAGGTTGTAACTCTGTGAGATGAACTCACAGATCAGAAAGAAGTTTCTCAGAAAGCTTCTTTCACGTTTTGAACGGATGAAATTTCCTTTATCAGCGTAGGCCTCAATGTGATCCAAAGAAGCCCTTCTCAGATTCCTCAAAGACAGTGTTAATGGACTGCTCCACGAAACATAAGTGTAACTCTGTGAGATGAATTCACACATCACCAAGAAGTTTCTAAGAAAGCTTCTTTCTAGTTTTCATCTGTGGATATTTCCTTTGTCACTGTAATGTTCATTGCGCTATGAAGTATCTAATTGCAGATTTCCAGAAAACTGTGCTAACAAACTGATCACTGAAGAGAAACGTGTAACTCTGTGAGTTGCATTCACACTTGGCAATGCAGTTTCTCAGAAAGCTTCTCTTTAGTTATTATGTGAGGCTATTTCCTTTATCACCATGGGCCCCAATAGGCTCCCAAATATCACTTTGCAGATTCCACGAAAAGAGTGTTAGCAAACTGCTTCTTGAGGCAGAGGTTGTAACTCTGTGAGATGAACTCACAGATCAGAAAGAAGTTTCTCAGAAAGCTTCTTTCACGTTTTGAACGGATGAAATTTCCTTTATCAGCGTAGGCCTCAATGTGATCCAAAGAAGCCCTTCTCAGATTCCTCAAAGACAGTGTTAATGGACTGCTCCACGAAACATAAGTGTAACTCTGTGAGATGAATTCACACATCACCAAGAAGTTTCTAAGAAAGCTTCTTTCTAGTTTTCATCTGTGGATATTTCCTTTGTCACTGTAATGTTCATTGCGCTATGAAGTATCTAATTGCAGATTTCCAGAAAACTGTGCTAACAAACTGATCACTGAAGAGAAACGTGTAACTCTGTGAGTTGCATTCACACTTGGCAATGCAGTTTCTCAGAAAGCTTCTCTTTAGTTATTATGTGAGGATATTTCCTTTATCACCATGGGCCCCAATAGGCTCCCAAATATCACTTTGCAGATTCCACGAAAAGAGTGTTAGCAAACTGCTTCTTGAGGCAGAGGTTGTAACTCTGTGAGATGAACTCACAGATGAGAAAGAAGTTTCTCAGAAAGCTTCTTTCACGTTTTGAACGGATGAAATTTCCTTTATCAGCGTAGGCCTCAATGTGATCCAAAGAAGCCCTTCTCAGATTCCTCAAAGACAGTGTTAATGGACTGCTCCACGAAACATAAGTGTAACTCTGTGAGATGAATTCACACATCACCAAGAAGTTTCTAAGAAAGCTTCTTTCTAGTTTTCATCTGTGGATATTTCCTTTGTCACTGTAATGTTCATTGCGCTATGAAGTATCTAATTGCAGATTTCCAGAAAACTGTGCTAACAAACTGATCACTGAAGAGAAACGTGTAACTCTGTGAGTTGCATTCACACTTGGCAATGCAGTTTCTCAGAAAGCTTCTCTTTAGTTATTATGTGAGGATATTTCCTTTATCACCATGGGCCCCAATAGGCTCCCAAATATCACTTTGCAGATTCCACGAAAAGAGTGTTAGCAAACTGCTTCTTGAGGCAGAGGTTGTAACTCTGTGAGATGAACTCACAGATCAGAACGAAGTTTCTCAGAAAGCTTCTTTCTCATTTTTATTGGAAGATGTTTCCATTGGCCCCATTGTTTTCAAAGGGATCGGGAATATCTGTTCTCAGATTCCACACAAATAGGCCTAGGCCACGGCCCCACGACATACAGCTGCAACTTAGTGAGTTGAATTCACACATCACAAAGCGGTTTCTCAGAAAGCTTCTTTCTTTAGTAAGACAGGGTTATTTGTGGTCTTGGAGCGCCACCGTGTGTCCTATTGCAGATTCTGCGAAAATTCTGCTAGCAAGTTTCTCAGTGGAAACAATGATGGACATCTGTGGGCTGAATTCACCCACAACAAAGAAGTTTTTGAGAAGGCTTCTCTGCAGGTTTCTCTGAGGATAGTTCCTTATTCGGCATGCGATTCAACGATATCCAAGACATCACATCTGAGATTCCTCAAAATGAGTGCTAGGAAACTCCCCCGAGAAAGGGTGATAGAACACTGTGAAATGAATTCACATATCACAAAGCAGTTTCTCAGAAAGCTTGGTTCCGCTTTCTCTTGAAGGATATATCCTTTCTCCTTCTATTCTTCAAAGCTATCTGAAATATCACTTCTCAGAATCCACGGAAACAGTCCTAAGAAACGGCTCCAAAAAACACTGGCGTAACTCTGTGAGTTGCATTCACACATGGCAATGCAGTTTCTCAGAAAGCTTCTCTTTAGTTATTATGTGAGGCTATTTCCTTTATCACCATGGGCCCCAATAGGCTCCCAAATATCACTTTGCAGATTCCACGAAAAGAGTGTTAGCAAACTGCTTCTTGAGGCAGAGGTTGTAACTCTGTGAGATGAACTCACAGATCAGAAAGAAGTTTTTCAGAAAGCTTCTTTCACGTTTTGAACGGATGAAATTTCCTTTATCAGCGTAGGCCTCAATGTGATCCAAAGAAGCCCTTCTCAGATTCCTCAAAGACAGTGTTAATGGACTGCTCCACGAAACATAAGTGTAACTCTGTGAGATGAATTCACACATCACCAAGAAGTTTCTAAGAAAGCTTCTTTCTAGTTTTCATCTGTGGATATTTCCTTTGTCACTGTAATGTTCATTGCGCTATGAAGTATCTAATTGCAGATTTCCAGAAAACTGTGCTAACAAACTGATCACTGAAGAGAAACGTGTAACTCTGTGAGTTGCATTCACACTTGGCAATGCAGTTTCTCAGAAAGCTTCTCTTTAGTTATTATGTGAGGATATTTCCTTTATCACCATGGGCCCCAATAGGCTCCCAAATATCACTTTGCAGATTCCACGAAAAGAGTGTTAGCAAACTGCTTCTTGAGGCAGAGGTTGTAACTCTGTGAGATGAACTCACAGATCAGAAAGAAGTTTCTCAGAAAGCTTCTTTCACGTTTTGAACGGATGAAATTTCCTTTATCAGCGTAGGCCTCAATGTGATCCAAAGAAGCCCTTCTCAGATTCCTCAAAGACAGTGTTAATGGACTGCTCCACGAAACATAAGTGTAACTCTGTGAGATGAATTCACACATCACCAAGAAGTTTCTAAGAAAGCTTCTTTCTAGTTTTCATCTGTGGATATTTCCTTTGTCACTGTAATGTTCATTGCGCTATGAAGTATCTAATTGCAGATTTCCAGAAAACTGTGCTAACAAACTGATCACTGAAGAGAAACGTGTCACTCTGTGAGTTGCATTCACACTTGGCAATGCAGTTTCTCAGAAAGCTTCTCTTTAGTTATTATGTGAGGATATTTCCTTTATCACCATGGGCCCCAATAGGCTCCCAAATATCACTTTGCAGATTCCACGAAAAGAGTGTTAGCAAACTGCTTCTTGAGGCAGAGGTTGTAACTCTGTGAGATGAACTCACAGATGAGAAAGAAGTTTCTCAGAAAGCTTCTTTCACGTTTTGAACGGATGAAATTTCCTTTATCAGCGTAGGCCTCAATGTGATCCAAAGAAGCCCTTCTCAGATTCCTCAAAGACAGTGTTAATGGACTGCTCCACGAAACATAAGTGTAACTCTGTGAGATGAATTCACACATCACCAAGAAGTTTCTAAGAAAGCTTCTTTCTAGTTTTCATCTGTGGATATTTCCTTTGTCACTGTAATGTTCATTGCGCTATGAAGTATCTAATTGCAGATTTCCAGAAAACTGTGCTAACAAACTGATCACTGAAGAGAAACGTGTAACTCTGTGAGTTGCATTCACACTTGGCAATGCAGTTTCTCAGAAAGCTTCTCTTTAGTTATTATGTGAGGCTATTTCCTTTATCACCATGGGCCCCAATAGGCTCCCAAATATCACTTTGCAGATTCCACGAAAAGAGTGTTAGCAAACTGCTTCTTGAGGCAGAGGTTGTAACTCTGTGAGATGAACTCACAGATCAGAAAGAAGTTTCTCAGAAAGCTTCTTTCACGTTTTGAACGGATGAAATTTCCTTTATCAGCGTAGGCCTCAATGTGATCCAAAGAAGCCCTTCTCAGATTCCTCAAAGACAGTGTTAATGGACTGCTCCACGAAACATAAGTGTAACTCTGTGAGATGAATTCACACATCACCAAGAAGTTTCTAAGAAAGCTTCTTTCTAGTTTTCATCTGTGGATATTTCCTTTGTCACTGTAATGTTCATTGCGCTATGAAGTATCTAATTGCAGATTTCCAGAAAACTGTGCTAACAAACTGATCACTGAAGAGAAACGTGTAACTCTGTGAGTTGCATTCACACTTGGCAATGCAGTTTCTCAGAAAGCTTCTCTTTAGTTATTATGTGAGGATATTTCCTTTATCACCATGGGCCCCAATAGGCTCCCAAATATCACTTTGCAGATTCCACGAAAAGAGTGTTAGCAAACTGCTTCTTGAGGCAGAGGTTGTAACTCTGTGAGATGAACTCACAGATCAGAAAGAAGTTTCTCAGAAAGCTTCTTTCACGTTTTGAACGGATGAAATTTCCTTTATCAGCGTAGGCCTCAATGTGATCCAAAGAAGCCCTTCTCAGATTCCTCAAAGACAGTGTTAATGGACTGCTCCACGAAACATAAGTGTAACTCTGTGAGATGAATTCACACATCACCAAGAAGTTTCTAAGAAAGCTTCTTTCTAGTTTTCATCTGTGGATATTTCCTTTGTCACTGTAATGTTCATTGCGCTATGAAGTATCTAATTGCAGATTTCCAGAAAACTGTGCTAACAAACTGATCACTGAAGAGAAACGTGTAACTCTGTGAGTTGCATTCACACTTGGCAATGCAGTTTCTCAGAAAGCTTCTCTTTAGTTATTATGTGAGGCTATTTCCTTTATCACCATGGGCCCCAATAGGCTCCCAAATATCACTTTGCAGATTCCACGAAAAGAGTGTTAGCAAACTGCTTCTTGAGGCAGAGGTTGTAACTCTGTGAGATGAACTCACAGATCAGAACGAAGTTTCTCAGAAAGCTTCTTTCTCATTTTTATTGGAAGATGTTTCCATTGGCCCCATTGTTTTCAAAGGGATCGGGAATATCTGTTCTCAGATTCCACACAAATAGGCCTAGGCCACGGCCCCACGACATACAGCTGCAACTTAGTGAGTTGAATTCACACATCACAAAGCGGTTTCTCAGAAAGCTTCTTTCTTTAGTAAGACAGGGTTATTTGTGGTCTTGGAGCGCCACCGTGTGTCCTATTGCAGATTCTGCGAAAATTCTGCTAGCAAGTTTCTCAGTGGAAACAATGATGGACATCTGTGGGCTGAATTCACCCACAACAAAGAAGTTTTTGAGAAGGCTTCTCTGCAGGTTTCTCTGAGGATAGTTCCTTATTCGGCATGCGATTCAACGATATCCAAGACATCACATCTGAGATTCCTCAAAATGAGTGCTAGGAAACTCCCCCGAGAAAGGGTGATAGAACACTGTGAAATGAATTCACATATCACAAAGCAGTTTCTCAGAAAGCTTGGTTCCGCTTTCTCTTGAAGGATATATCCTTTCTCCTTCTATTCTTCAAAGCTATCTGAAATATCACTTCTCAGGAATCCACGGAAACAGTCCCTAAGAAACGGCTCCAAAAAACACTGGCGTAACTCTGTGAGTTGCATTCACACATGGCAATGCAGTTTCTCAGAAAGCTTCTCTTTAGTTATTATGTGAGGATATTTCCTTTATCACCATGGGCCCCAATAGGCTCCCAAATATCACTTTGCAGATTCCACGAAAAGAGTGTTAGCAAACTGCTTCTTGAGGCAGAGGTTGTAACTCTGTGAGATGAACTCACAGATCAGAAAGAAGTTTTTCAGAAAGCTTCTTTCACGTTTTGAACGGATGAAATTTCCTTTATCAGCGTAGGCCTCAATGTGATCCAAAGAAGCCCTTCTCAGATTCCTCAAAGACAGTGTTAATGGACTGCTCCACGAAACATAAGTGTAACTCTGTGAGATGAATTCACACATCACCAAGAAGTTTCTAAGAAAGCTTCTTTCTAGTTTTCATCTGTGGATATTTCCTTTGTCACTGTAATGTTCATTGCGCTATGAAGTATCTAATTGCAGATTTCCAGAAAACTGTGCTAACAAACTGATCACTGAAGAGAAACGTGTAACTCTGTGAGTTGCATTCACACTTGGCAATGCAGTTTCTCAGAAAGCTTCTCTTTAGTTATTATGTGAGGATATTTCCTTTATCACCATGGGCCCCAATAGGCTCCCAAATATCACTTTGCAGATTCCACGAAAAGAGTGTTAGCAAACTGCTTCTTGAGGCAGAGGTTTGTAACTCTGTGAGATGAACTCACAGATCAGAAAGAAGTTTTTCAGAAAGCTTCTTTCACGTTTTGAACGGATGAAATTTCCTTTATCAGCGTAGGCCTCAATGTGATCCAAAGAAGCCCTTCTCAGATCCTCAAAGACAGTGTTAATGGACTGCTCCACGAAACATAAGTGTAACTCTGTGAGATGAATTCACACATCACCAAGAAGTTTCTAAGAAAGCTTCTTTCTAGTTTTCATCTGTGGATATTTCCTTTGTCACTGTAATGTTCATTGCGCTATGAGTATCTAATTGCAGATTTCCAGAAAACTGTGCTAACAAACTGATCACTGAAGAGAAACGTGTAACTCTGTGAGTTGCATTCACACTTGGCAATGCAGTTTCTCAGAAAGCTTCTCTTTAGTTATTATGTGAGGATATTTCCTTTATCACCATGGGCCCCAATAGGCTCCCAAATATCACTTTGCAGATTCCACGAAAAGAGTGTTAGCAAACTGCTTCTTGAGGCAGAGGTTGTAACTCTGTGAGATGAACTCACAGATCAGAAAGAAGTTTCTCAGAAAGCTTCTTTCACGTTTTGAACGGATGAAATTCCTTTATCAGCGTAGGCCTCAATGTGATCCAAAGAAGCCCTTCTCAGATTCCTCAAAGACAGTGTTAATGGACTGCTCCACGAAACATAAGTGTAACTCTGTGAGATGAATTCACACATCACCAAGAAGTTTCTAAGAAAGCTTCTTTCTAGTTTTCATCTGTGGATATTTCCTTTGTCACTGTAATGTTCATTGCGCTATGAAGTATCTAATTGCAGATTTCCAGAAAACTGTGCTAACAAACTGATCACTGAAGAGAAACGTGTAACTCTGTGAGTTGCATTCACACTTGGCAATGCAGTTTCTCAGAAAGCTTCTCTTTAGTTATTATGTGAGGCTATTTCCTTTATCACCATGGGCCCCAATAGGCTCCCAAATATCACTTTGCAGATTCCACGAAAAGGAGTGTTAGCAAACTGCTTCTTGAGGCAGAGGTTGTAACTCTGTGAGATGAACTCACAGATCAGAAAGAAGTTTCTCAGAAAGCTTCTTTCACGTTTTGAACGGATGAAATTTCCTTTATCAGCGTAGGCCTCAATGTGATCCAAGAAGCCCTTCTCAGATTCCTCAAAGACAGTGTTAATGGACTGCTCCACGAAACATAAGTGTAACTCTGTGAGATGAATTCACACATCACCAAGGAAGTTACAAGGAAAGCTTCTTTCTAGTTTTCATCTGTGGATATTTCCTTTGTCACTGTAATGTTCATTGCGCTATGAAGTATTCTCATTGCAGCTTTCCAGAAAACTGTGCCTAACAACCTGAATCACTGAAGAGAAACGTGTAACTCTGTGAGTTGCATTCACACTTGGAATGCAGTCTCTCAGAAAGCTTCTCTTTAGTTATTATGTGAGGATATTTCCTTTATCACCATGGGCCCCAATAGGCTCCCAAATATCACTTTGCAGATTCCACGAAAAGAGTGTTAGCAAACTGCTTCTTGAGGCAGAGGTTGTAACTCTGTGAGATGAACTCACAGATCAGAAAGAAGTTTCTCAGAAAGCTTCTTTCACGTTTTGAACGGATGAAATTTCCTTTATCAGCGTAGGCCTCAATGTGATCCAAAGAAGCCCTTCTCAGATTCCTCAAAGACAGTGTTAATGGACTGCTCCACGAAACATAAGTGTAACTCTGTGAGATGAATTCACACATCACCAAGAAGTTTAAGAAAGCTTCTTTCTAGTTTTCATCTGTGATATTTCCTTTGTCACTGTAATGTTCATTGCGCTATGAGTATCTAATTGCAGATTTCCAAAAGAAAACTGTGCTAACAAACTGATCACGTGAAGAACGTGTAACTCTGTGAGTTGCATTCACACTTGCAATGCAGTTTCTCAGAAAGCTTCTCTTTAGTTATTATGTGAGGATATTTCCTTTATCACCAGGCCCCAATAGGCTCCCAAATATCACTTTGCAGATTCCACGAAAAGAGTGTTAGCAAACTGCTTCTTGAGGCAGAGTTGTAACTCTGTGAGATGAACTCACAGATCGAAAGAAGTTTCTAGAAAGCTTCTTTCACGTTTTGAACGGATGAAATTTCCTTTATCAGCGTAGGCCTCAATGTGATCCAAAGAAGCCCTTCTCAGATTCCTCAAAGACAGTGTTAATGGACCTCCACGAAACATAAGTGTAACTCTGTGAGATGAATTCACACATCACCAAGAAGTTTCTAAGAAAGCTTCTTTCTAGTTTTCATCTGTGGATATTTCCTTTGTCACTGTAATGTTCATTGCGCTATGAAGTATCTAATTGCAGATTTCCAGAAACTGTGCTAACAAACTGATCACTGAAGAGAAACGTGTAACTCTGTGAGTTGCATTCACACTTGGCAATGCAGTTTCTCAGAAAGCTTCTCTTTAGTTATTATGTGAGGATATTTCCTTTATCACCATGGGCCCCAATAGGCTCCCAAATATCACTTTGCAGATTCCACGAAAAGAGTGTTAGCAAACTGCTTCTTGAGGCAGAGGTTGTAACTCTGTGAGATGAACTCACAGATC